>NC_084750.1:25710837-26010837 GCF_033978785.1 Entelurus aequoreus | reverse complement strand
ACTGTCAGTGGGTTTCTGAAGTGTTCCTGAGCCCATGTGGTGATATCCTTTACACACTGATGTCGCTTGTTGATGCAGTACAGCCTGAGGGATCGAAGGTCACGGGCTTAGCTGCTTACGTGCAGTGATTTCTCCAGATTCTCTGAACCCTTTGATGATATTACGGACCGTAGATGGTGAAATCCCTAAATTCCCTGCAATAGCTGGTTGAGAAAGGTTTTTCTTAAACTGTTCAACAATTTGCTCATGCATTTGTTGACATAGTGGTGACCCTCGCCCCATCCTTGTTTGTAAATGACTGATCATTTCATGGAATCTACTTTTATACCCAATCATGGCACCCACCTGTTCCCAATTAACCTGCACACCTGTGGGATGTTCCAAATAAGTGTTTGATGAGCATTCCTCAACTTTATCAGTATTTATTGCCACCTTTCCCAACTTCTTTGTCACGTGTTGCTGGCATCACATTCTAAAGTTAATGATTATTTGCAAAAAAAAATGTTTATCAGTTTGAACATCAAATATGTTGTCTTTGTAGCATATTCAACTGAATATGGATTAAAAATGATTTGCTAATCATTGTATTCCGTTTATATTTACATCTAACACAATTCCCCAACTCATATGGAAACGGGGTTTGTATATACTTGTTCTTATGCTTTCTGATCTCTCTGTCCACTACTTGCTGTACATATCCTACCAAGTCAGACCTACACTGTTTCAATGTCCATTTCTCAGATGACATAATTGTTGATGACTGAAGTGCTGATAGCAACCCAACCTAACCCCCCCCCCCTCAACCCCCTCCACATCCCACCCCCTGGATTGTAAAAAATGTAAATAATTCAATGTATATACTCTGATGATTAACTTGTGTGATGACTGTATTATGCTGATAGTATATATTTGTACCATGAATTGATTAACGTGGACCCCGACTTAAACAAGTTGAAAAACTTATTCGGGTGTTACCATTCAGTGGTCAACTGTACGGAATATGTACTGTCACTGTGCAATCTACTAATAAAAGTTTCTATCAATCAATCAAAACGCGGTGACGCCACCTAGTCCCTTACCTGTCCAGAGTTCCTGAACTTGGACGCCATGGCTCCTTCCACCGCCCGGTCCACGTCGGCGCTGTCAAACACGATGAAGGGGGCGTGGCCTCCGAGCTCCATAGACACCCTCTTGACGGTGTCGGCGGCCATTTTCAGCAACATCTGACAACAAGGTGCCCAAGTGTCATCATCGCCTATTAGCGTATTAGCTCGAGGGCAGCCTCTTACCTTGCCGGTGGCAGTAGAACCTGTGAAGGATATCTTGGCCACGAGGGGGTCGGTGCACAAAACCTGGCCCACCGATGCCGCCATCTTTCTAGAGCACGGGACCACGTTGAACACGCCCGCTGGAATCCCCGCCTGCTCGGCGAGCTGCAACCGCCACCAAGACAAGTTAACCAGCTTGCAGTCGACACACTTCCAGCTAATCCCCGCAAGAAACCAGACACAGACCTTGACAACAACCCTAGATACCATAACTGGACTGCAACTAGACTTAGGTCGGATTACAACTCGACAAGAGTGATACCACAACTGGACTTAAGTCAGACTAAAACTGAATTTGAGTCGGACTACAACTAGACGAAAGTCAGACTATAACTGGACTTAAATCGACCTACAACTAGACTTAAGTATGATTACAACTAGACTAGAGTGAGACTACAACTGGACTTAAGTATGATTACAACTAGACTAGAGTGAGACTACAACTGGACTTAAGTATGATTACAACTAGACTAGAGTGAGACTACAACTGGACTTAAGTCGGACTGCAACTCGACTAAAGTCGGACTACAACTGGATTTGAGTCGGATTACAACTAAACTAGAGTCAGACTACAACTGGATTTGAGTCGGACAACTACTAAACTAAAGTCTGACTATAACTGGACTTAAATAAACCTACAACTAGACTAGTCAGACTACAACCAGACAAAAGTCAGACTAATACTGAACTTAAATAAACCTACAACTAGACGTAAGTATGATTACAATTAGACTAGACTGAGACTACAACTGGACTTAAGTCTGACTACAACTTGACTAAAGTCAGGCTACAACTGGACTTATGTCGGACTACAACTTGACTAAAGTCAAATACAGCTAGACTTATGTCGGACTACAACTTGACTAAAGTCAAATACAGCTGGACTTAAGTCGGACTATAATTCGACCAGAGTCAAACTACAACTCGACTAAAGACGGACTACAAATAAACTAAAGTCAGCATACAACTGGATTTAAGTCATACTACCTGTACAACTAGACTAGAGTCAGACTAATACTGGATTTAAACTGGACTACAACTTGACTAAAGTCAGACTATAAATAGACTAAAGTAAGACTACAACTGGACTTAAGTCGGCCTACAACTTGACTTAAGTCAAATACAGCTGGACTTAAGTCGGACTATAATTCGACCAGAGTCACACTACAACTCGACTAAAGTCGGACTACAAATAAACTAAAGTCAGCATACAACTGGATTTAAGTCATACTACCTGTACAACTAGACTAGAGTCAGACTAATACTGGATTTAAACTGGACTACAACTTGACTAAAGTCAGACTACAACTAGACATAAATCAGACTACAAATAGACTAAAGTCAGACTACAACTGGACTTAAATCGTACTAGAACTGGACTCAAGACTAAGTCAGACTACAACTTGACTAAGGTCAAATACAGCTGGATTTAAGTCGGACTAGAAGTCGACCAGAGTCAAACTACAACTTGACTAAAGTCGGACTAAAACAAGACTTAAGTCGGACTACAAATAGACTAAAATCAGAATACAACTGGACTTAAGTCGGATTACAACTTGACTCAAGTCAAATACAGCTGGACTTAAGTAGGACTATAACTCTACCAGAGTCAAACTACAACTTGACTAAAGTCGGCCTACAACAAGACTTAAGTCTGACTACAAAAAGACTAAAGTCGGACTACAAATAGACTAAAGTCGGACTACAAATAGACTAAAGTCGGACTACAACTTGACTTAAGTCGGACTACAACTTGACTTAAGTCGGACTACAACTTGACTTAAGTCGGACTACAACTTGACTTTAGTCAGCATTAAGGGTGCCGGCCTCAACTGGTTCCGGTCGTACCTAACAGACAGGAGTTTTTGTGTAAAAATAGACAGTTTTATGTCTTCCACAGCTCCTCTACCACATGGGGTCCCCCAGGGCTCAATCCTTGGCCCAAATGTATTTGCACTTTATCTTCTCCCCCTCGGTTCTGTTTTCAGGAAGTTCGGTATTGCATTTCATTTTTATGCCGACGATTGCCAGATTTACTTTCCCATGGCACAAAATACCACGGTCCAACGTCTTATTGACTGCCTGCACGACATCAAAGCCTGGCTTTCAGTTAACTTCCTGAGCCTAGATGAAAACAAAACAGAAGTTATGTTGTTCGGTCCAAGTCGCTCTCCCTCCCCCAACGTGGACCTTGGCACTCTGTCCCCGTAGCTCAGTGACTGTGTAACAAACCTGGGGGTAAAGTTCCACTCAGATTTTAAGTTCGAAAAACAAATCAGCAGCGTCGTACAAAAAAGCTTCTATCAACTACGCCAAATAGCAAAAGTGAAGCCGTTTCTGTCAGGACATGATCTTGAGAAATTAATCCACGCCTTTATCTCGACTCGTCTTGACTACTGCAATGCCCTGTACATAGGCATTAGCCAGGCCAGACACCAGACTTTAAGTAGATTTAATACTGGAATAGAACTAGCCTTGAAAAAGACAAAGCTTGGTTTGAGTAGACTCGAACTGTACGTAACTGGACTGAAGTACATTACAACTGGACTGGAGCCAGATTTGATATGGATTAAAATTAGACTTGACTAGATATCATATAGATTCGAACTTGACTAAAACTAGCCTTAAAGTAGTCTAAAATTGGAATATAGCCATCTTTTGAGTAGACAAAAACCAACTTCTCAGGAGATTGGAATTGGACTACAACTGCATTAGAACAAGATTTTAAGTAGATACTAAACCATAACTGGACTAGTACACAACTTTAAGTAGACAAAAACTAGACAAAAATTATCCCATTAAGTAGGAAATTCTAATACGGTAACGTATTAGAATTAGGCTCAAACTAGACTAGAACTAGACAAAGCATCTTAGAACAAGACTCAAATTAGACTTGAAGTGGACTCAAACTGGATTGGTGATTACGAGTTTGAGGTGTCTCAGCTATTTATCCATGAAAATATGGAGAAGCTGCTACTAGAAATAAATCAGACTTCAAATAGACTAAAGTCAGACTACAACTGGACTTAAGTCGGACTACAACTTGACTAATGTCAAATACAGCTGGACTTAAGTCGGACTATAAATCGACCAGAGTCAAACTACAACTCGACTAAAGTAGGACTACAACAAGACTTATGTCGGACTACAAATAAACTAAAGTCAGAATACAACTGGATTTAAGTCATACTACCTGTACAACTAGACTAGAGTCAGACTAATACTGGACTTATACTGGACTACAACTTGACTAAAGTCAGACTACAACTAGATATAAATCAGACTACAACTAGACATAAATCAGACTACAAATAGACTAAGGTCAGACTACAACTCGACTTAAATCGGACTACAACTGGACTAAAGACAGACTACAACAAGACTAAGTCAGACTACAACTGGACTTAAGTCAGACTACAACTTGACTAAAGTCAAATAAAGCTGGACTTAAGTTGGACTACAACTCGACCAGAGTCAAACTACAACTGGACTAAAGTCGGACTAAAACTGGACTAAAGTCAGACTACAACTAGACATAAATCAGACTACAAATAGACTAAGGTCAGACTACAACTGGACTAAAGACAGACTACAACTGGACTTAAGTCAGACTACAACTGGACTTAAAGGCCTACTGAAACCCACTACTACCGACCATGCAGTCTGATAGTTTATATATCAATGATGAAATCTTAACATTGCAACACATGCCAATACGGCCGGGTTAGATTAGTAAAGTGCAATTTAAAATTTCCCGCAAAATATTCTGCTGAAAACGTCTCGGTATGATGACGTTTGCGCGTGACGTCACGGATTGTGCGGACATATTGGAACACCATTGTGGCCAGCTATTAAGTCATCTGTTTTCATCGCAAAATTCCACAGTATTCTGGACATCTGTGTTGGTGAATCTTTTGCAATTTGTTTAACGAACAATGAAGACCGCAAAGAAAAAAGCTGTAGGTGGGATCAGTGTATTAGCGGCTGGCTGCAGCAACACAACCAGGAGGACTTTGAGTTGGATAGCAGACGCGCTACCGTGAGTACGCAGCTTTGGCTTCCAAACATTTGATCGCTTGCCCGTACGTGCGTGCCGCTATGTGCATGTCACGTACGTAACTTTGGGGAAATATATGTGCTGTATGAACTTTACAGAGATGAACGGTACTTTGGGCTGTGGGATTGAGTGTGTTGTGCGGGTGTTTGAGTTGTATTGGTGGGTTGTATGGACGGGAGGGGGGAGGTGTTTGTTATGCGGATTAATTTGTGGCATATTAAATATAAGCCTGGTTGTGTTGTGGCTAATAGAGTATATATATGTCTTGTGTTTATTTACTGTTTTAGTCACTCCCAGCTGAATATCAGGTCCCACCCGCCTCTCACAGTATCTTCCCTATCTGAATCGCTCCCACTGCCCTCTAATCCTTCACTCTCACTTTCCTCATCCACAAATCTTTCATCCTCGCTCAAATTAATGGGGTAATAGTCGCTTTCTCGGTCCGAATCGCTCTCGCTGCTGGTGGCCATAATTGTAAACAATGTGCAGATGTGAGGCGCTCCACAACCTGTGACGTCACGCTACTTCTGGTACAGGCAAGGCTTTTTTATCAGTGACCAATAGTTGCAAACTTTATTGTCGATGTTCTCTACTAAATCCTTTCAGCAAAAATATGGCAATATCGCGAAATGATCAAGTATGACACATAGAATGGACCTGCTATCCCCGTTTAAATAAGAAATGTCATTTCAGTAGGCCTTTAAGTCAGACTACAACTTGACTAAAGTCAAATAGAGCTGGACTTAAGTTGGACTATAAGTCGACCAGAGTCAAACTACATGGTGATGGTGTGCTTGACAGGGAAACATACCGTAGAATTCCCACCCTCCAAGGTAAATTCTGTACATTATTCCAAAGCTACTGTAATTGTATGCACTACATTCTATTGGTAAGTCAGAGAACCAATAAAGTGGTAAAACATGGTACTACTGGAGTTAGTTAGCATGATGACCTCAGCCAGAGCGAGCGCGGAAAGAGGCGTGTCTTCTGCAGGCTTAACCACGGTGGTGCATCCGGCTGCCAGTGCGGCGCCGACCTTCCTGGTGATCATGGCGCTGGGGAAGTTCCACTGTCAACACACAGCACACTTGAGTTAGCCTCAGGGATGTCCGATAATGGCTTTTTGCCGATATCCGATATTGTCCAACTCTTTAATTACCGATACCGATATATACAGTCGTGGAATTAACACATTATTATGCTTAATTTGGACAACCAGGTATGGTGAAGATAAGGTCCTTTTTTTAAAAATGTATAAAATAAAATAAGATAAATAAATTAAAAACATTTTCTTGAATAAAAAAAAAGTAAAACAATATAAAAACAGTTACATAGAAACTAGTAACTAATGAAAATTAGTAAAATTAACTGTTAAAGGTTAGTACTATTAGTGGACCGGCAGCACGCACAATAATGTGTGCTTACGGACTGTATCCCTTGCAGACTGTATTGATCTATATTGATATATAATGTAGGAACCAGAATATTAACATACTTGCCAACCTTGAGACCTCTGATACCGGGAGGTGGGGGGTGGGGCTGGGGGCGTGGTTAAGAGGGGAGGAGTATATTTACAGCTAGAATTCACCAACTCGAGTATTTCATATATATATATATATATATATATATATATAAAAACAACTTGAATTTCAGTGTCCCTGAGGCTATCCAGTAGATGGCAGTATTGTCCTGTTTAAGAGTGTCACAATATTGCTGTTTACGCAGACGAAAACGTGACTGCTGTTGTGTGTTGTTACAGTGCTGGGAGGACGTTAATGAAACTGCCTAACAATAAACCATACTTGCCAACCTTGAGACCTCCGATCTCCCGGTAAAACCGAGAGGGTTGGCAAGTATGCAATAAACCCACATAAGAAACCAAGAACTCGCCCTCGATCATTCTACAGTTATAACGTGATTGGGCAGGCACGCTGTTTATATCGTGGGAAAGCAGACATGAAAACAGACTGTCGCCGCTGTCCCCACTCAGGTCGCATTGAGCTGGAGGGGGCGTGGCCTCCAGCTCCAGCTAATGTGCTAGCATGCTAACGTCTGCTCACCGGCGTGATGATGGACGTCACGCCCACCGGCTGCTTGAGGAGGAGGATCCTTCGGTCTTTGAAGGGCGAGGCCACGACGTCGCCGTAAACCCTCCGCGCCTCCTCTGAAAACCACTCCAAGAAGGAGGCGGCGTAAGCGATTTCTCCAAGCGCCTCTTTGAGGGGTTTGCCCTGAAACACACCTGATGTTGGCACTGGCGTCACGTGACTAGAAGGGGGCGGGGCATACTCACACACTCAAAGGTGATGATCCGAGCCAGCTGTTCTTTATTTAGTGTCATTAGGTCGAACCACTTCCTCAGCAACACGCTCCTCTCCTGCAATCACACCTGACGTGACGTCACCGACAGTAACGCTGCCGTTTTTGTTACGTCACAAACGGTGCGTGACCCACCTTGGCCGTGTACTGCTTCCACTCGTGAAAAGCCGCGTACGCCGCGTTCACCGCTCGCTTGGCGTCGTCCGGCCCGCAGTCAGACACGCGCGCTATCTCCAGTCCGGTGGCCGGGTCCAGGACCGGGAAGTCCGACGGCGCCGAAACCCAGCGGCCATGCACGTAGCCGCGCGTACGCAGCAGCGGCGCTCTCACGTCCAAGCTGAAGCGGCGGCGAGGAGCACCGAAGGCGGCCGTGAGCCGCGGGAAGATGTGGGACGTCACGGCTGCCGCCATAGTCACGCTCTGTCCGGGCTCGGCGAAAGGCACGTCTACCCCCCGCAGCTTCCGGTCAGTTTGAACCAGTTCTCGTGTATATTGATCACGTGACTGGAAAAGTCCGCGCATGCGCATAACCGACACGGCTTTGAAAAGATCGTTTTATTGTACATTTGACAGAAAATAAATAAAAGACACGAGCTCATGATCACACGTACAAAATAAAATTAAAAACTTCATTCTTCATGAAGCACCACAGTCTCACAACTTTTAAAAATATAGATTTATACCATTTCACCTGTTGGGTAAACGCTTGGATGGGTGAACATCTACAGCTATAAAAGTAGTCCTGGCATACTAGAACATTGTAGAACCTTTCAATGGATGGGCGACTGACATGCTTTGTCAGGACCTGCAGCAGACATGGTGGAATGCTCCGGAAGTGGAGTCTCCAGGGCAACGAAACACCTGGCTGGACAGGTCACATGATCAACAAAGGAAAGGACACCTGTCTGGACAGGTCACGTGATCAAAGGAAAATACACCTGGCTGGACAGGTCACATGACCCTCAACGCTAGCGTTTCATAAGGCAGAAATAGATCGTTTTCAGAAAATGATTTAAATAAGTCATATTTATACGTAACAATAATGAAGCTATGTAAAAGAGATTTGGTTTATTCTATTGTAACGCTATAAAACAAATAATTACTTCCTTCCTTTTCACCAAAAAATTTCCAAAGCGCTGGGGAAAAAAAAGAGCGCGATGATGATGGCCTCTCCTCGAAGGCACAGGACGACCAGAGCGGGCGGGCACTTGGACCCTGAAGACACCCGCTTGACATCCTGGGCTAAACCTCTCCAGCTCATGAGTGACAGCGAGTGAGCGAAACCTGCCTGCTGTGCCTTTTGTAAAAGTCCTTCTTACAAGGACGCCATCAGAGTCAATCGAAGCGGTAGCATGTGTGCAGTGAAAGGTATTCCACCCGTGTTCCCTTTCTGGTGTGGCGCAGTCTTTGACCTCCCGGAAGCAGGCTCAGTAGTGGTCAGGGGAGTCAACGAGGGGGGGCAGGACAGAGCAGGAACGTTTGTGATGGGGGAGATCAGCCATATTGTCTTTTTTATATTGTCCTTCAATCCCTAAGACTGTCACCTTCATCCTCCGGAGGGGAGGCACCAGGACGTCATACCTCGTGGAAGCAGTCTGTGGGCGGGCTTGTCTCGGCTCGTCGCAACCTCTCCAGCTTCTTAATGGCCTCCGACACCACGCACACTGACGACGTAAGCGCCACCAGGAAGAGCAGGTCTGCACCGGCAAGACAAGACAACAAATTAGCGGGAGAAAAACATTTTATAACGTTACAGCCTTGTTCCATATTACAATAAATACATTTTCCCCCCTCAAAATTCTACACACAATACCCCATAATGAAAATGTCAAAAAGGTTTTTTTTAGAGCTTTTTGCAAATGTATAAAAAATAAAGTAAAAATGGAGGCCACACTGCTTTTGGGACCTTCGCGGCTGGAAAAATCTTTCTGTATCCTTCCCCAGACGGTCTACAGACCTTGATTTGTTCTCTGCCATGCATTGTCAAATGTGGAACCTTATATACTGAATTTACGACATGTGGACTCCAATTAAGCTGTAGAAACATCTCAAGGATGATCAGTTGAGACAGGATGCCCCTGAGCTCACTTTTGAGCTTCATGGCAAAGTCTGTGAATACCGTAGATAAGCCCCTATTTTTTTTTCTAAGCCTTGAAGCCCGCAGCTTCTAAAAACGGTGCGGCTAATGTTCAGATTTTTTTCGCTGACGCCCATAATGCAAATAGTTTAAAAAAACAGACACACACACAAAAAATGTGTTTGTGGTTTGGCGCCATCTTTTGGATGAGTTCACTCATTGCAGGTGCTGAAGTGCCCTTCTTTTTAGAGCTTTCAAGTGGAAGTTCTGTCTTCCAGCCGTCCATAGCGTTCCTACTCGTATGGATTTTTCATTCACCACTCCAAGCAACGTTTGTTAAGTTTTACAATATAAAAACAATTCACACTTACTAAACCGTCCCTTGTGTGATGTCTGTAGGAGTGTTTTCATGCATATTTGTACATGCTATCGTAACGTAATTAAGCTAGCGGCTTTAGCATTAGCTAATATGCTAACACGTTTCCCAGTGTCTGGGTTGGTATTATTAATTTACCAAAGCATTATTTTTGTATTGTTTCAGTTTCACAAATTCCTCAGTAAATTCACCAAAACGTCACCGTGGAGTTATTGAGTCTGTTTAGCTGATTGGAGAGCTAGCTTCTGCAGCTAGTGGGTCCATGACAATTACTTTTTTTAATGTTTACTGCCATGTTACAGGAACCGTTTGGAAACAATTAACAATGTTTACAAAATCTTTTTTGTATAAAAACTAATTTCACAACGGTGCATATGACCCAATCCAAACAATCTTTACCAGTCACGACGCAAAAAAACTAACACAGAAAGTTAACACAGAGTCATACATAACACAAACTGCTCATTGAACCTTGTGGATGTTATTAAAAATCATAATTCAAAATGACACCCATTTAAATCCCCTGCAATACATGAGGGGAAAAACACTCTACACTTATCCATGTTTGGCTGATGGATTAAAAAAACTTTAAGGATGTCGTCACGGAACTAAACAAATTAGGAGTAGAACTTTCACATACTCTTAATAGCCAATATATTAACATAGTATTCACAGTAAAAACAACAAAAAAAAACATATTTTTTACACATATATTTGTATAGACTGTATATGTAGGTATATATATATATATATATAGTTACTTTACATGTAGTCAGCTTTCAGTTCCCGGCTTATTTTTTTTTTAGCCCAATGCGGCCCCCAAGTCAAAAGGTTTGGGCATTAAAGGATATAAGCGTTAACTCGTTAAGGTCAGGTAACTTTAATAAAACCAATCATAAACCCTGCCTGAAATCAAACGTTTTGAGAAAACTCCAGGAGTCGTAGTTGAACAAAAACAAAAATTAGTCTGAATAAGATCAGCTTGGAACCAGAGATAGTCGACAGATAAATGAGCGAGGATTTTCGGTTGTGCCATGAAATGTATTGGTGGAGTTCATACCGAAGAAACTGAGGCTCTCCGTCTGGAAGACGCGCTGCAAAGGCGGGAAGTAGATGACAAGCAGCTGACCCATGATGGACGCCAGCACAGCAAAGCAGAATGTTCTATTGCTGCACAGACCCATCTCGTGGACCATACGTGTCTGGGGGGAGGGGCACACAACGGTCACCATGGCGACACGGTGGGTTTGTCGTGACTGCTGCAACACCAAAAGCATCACCTGCGAGCGAGAGCTGAGCGCGTTGAACATGTCGAAGAAGACGAAGCACGTGAAAGTCATGGTGGTGTCCCGAGGAGTGATCACGTTGTCTTGCAACTGCAAACGCAAACACACGTTCAGCCGTTACGTCATCATCGTCGCCGTCATCATCATCATCACCTCTCTCCAGAAGACGAAGAGCGTCCCACAGACGATGATGAAGGCCGACACCAGAACCTTGATGATGAGACTGCGTGTGAGGATGCTGTCTTTCACGTTCCGAGGAGGCTGCCGGATCACGCCGCGGTCCACGGGTTCTACGCCCAAACTGACAGAACAAAGGTTACAACGTGATACCGGCGGACGCTCGGAGCCGCGCCGCCGCTCCCATACCTCTGTGCGGGCGGTCCGTCCATAATGATGTTGATCCACAGAATCTGCATGGCGTTCAGCGGGTTTGGGAAGTTCATCAGCGTCGCCAAGGAGATGAGAGTCAGCGCGGCGATACTCCTGGAGTACGGAGCAAGGGCCGTGGTTATCGTCCCCGCTGACTCAGCGGTAAATGTTGCACGAAGGATAAGTACTGAGGCTGCACGATTTTGAGACAAAAATTAATAGCGATTTTTCTCTTAAAAATTGCGATTTGATTTGCGATTTTTATATTTTACATCGTATTCTTTAGACTATGAGGCACACGAAAAATCCTTTAATTTCCTCAAAAATCGACAGTGCGCCTAATGCTCGGATTATTTCTGGTTGTGCTTACGGAACTCGAAGTAATTTTAATTTTGTACGTGGTGTAATGCTGAGTGTGACCAGTCGATGGTAGTCACACATAAGAGATATGTGTGGACTGCAAGTTGGCGCCTGTTCAATAAATGACGCAAACAAAGCAACATCAAAACTTTAAATGTTTCATTGAGACAATAGAACATTACACAAGGCGCTCAAAAACCTGTCAGTGTACTGGTACGACTTTGGTAAACTACAAAGACGCACTGCTTGATGGAACGCAGAGCATTACGGCTACCGTAGTCAGACATGCTGTGCTTCGACATGCGGGTGTTATTATGGTGTGTGTATAAGGACCCCAAAATGGTGCCCATTGGCAGACATCATCTGGCGTTTTGTTTCACAATATTATGCAAAGCCAATTATTCTTACCTATTGGTACCTGCTGATGTGTATTTGGGATCTGCATAAATCTCGGAAATAGTCTGCACAGTAGTCAATCTCCTTTTTCTCTATCCGCTTGTTGTGGGGCATTCATCATCCGCCGTTTCCATTTTTAATACAAAGTAGCGTAAAGTTCTAACTTACACTACCGTTCAAAAGTTTGGGGTCACATTGAAATGTCCTTATTTTTGAAGGAAAAGCACTGTGCTTTTCAATGAAGATAACTTTAAACTAGTCTTAACTTTAAAGAAATACACTCTATACATTGCTAATGTGGTAAATGACCATTCTAGCTGCAAATGTCTGGTTTTTGGTGCAATATCTATATAGGTGTATAGAGGCCCATTTCCAGCAACTATCACTCCAGTGTTCTAATGGTACAATGTGTTTGCTCATGGGCTCAGAAGGCTAATTGATGATTAGAAAACCCTTGTGCAATCATGTTCACACATCTGAAAACAGTTTAGCTCGTTACAGAAGCTACAAAACTGACCTTCCTTTGAGCAGATTGAGTTTCTGGAGCATCACATTTGTGGGGTCAATTAAACGCTCAAAATGGCCAGAAAAAGAGAACTTTCATCTGAAACTCGACAGTCTATTCTTGTTCTTAGAAATGAAGGCTATTCCACAAAATTGTTTGGGTGATCCCGACCTTTTGAACGGTAGTGTATATCTGTCAGTAGTCTCGCTATAGAAGCGCTAAAAACTACCTGTACAAGAAAGATGACCGGGAGAAGACTCTGTCAAAGTGGAAGCACGTAAATAAGACCGAAATAAACGGCGCATCTTGAAGAGACGGCCAGAAAGGGGCTTTAAGATGGTCTGTAAAACAATCTATGCAACATTTTGACCAAAGAACCACAATTACCGTACACGTTATGTAGACCACAAGGGAGTCTTTTAAATGTGTTAAAAGAAAATCATAACATGACCCCTTTATTGCGCCGTGCACCTTCACCTGGTCTGAAAAATTTGGTACATTAAAATGCATAAATCTGTGAAAATAAGTGAAGGAAGACATGTTACTATTAGACTGTCAATCAACATATTCTTGTCTCAATGTGCCACACATGAGAAGAATTAACTTTAAAAAATATTTGTCTTCATGCAGACTGACTCAGAGCTTTTGTCTACATTATGCTCTTAAACTGAAACCGATAAAAACTGTACCGTGTTTATAATGTAATGTAATCAGTCGGGCTGTAAATCTTTGGACACGATTCGATTCGATTTTTGGGATAATGATTAGATTCAAAACGATTCTCGATTCAAAATCAATACTTTTTTAATAACATTGGATGCCAGTTCTATGATAAATAGAACTGGCCATAAAATAGATAAACAGGTCTCTCTAAAATGTGTTAATTAAAGATAGACAGATATGGTTTATTCAGGTCCAAGACTACATTACTTAAACAAAAACTGGTTTTGTTTAATAAAATGATTCACAAATATTTAATAAAGTCAAATACAAATAACACAACTACAGAAGTATCCAGCACTTCTCTTTTCTAAAGTAAATCTCTACAGAAAATATGGGCATCTACATCAACAATATGATTTGCCTGGAAAAAAAAAGATTTTGGAATTTTTTGAATCGATTAAGAATAGTTAGAAATAAGAATTGCAAATCACTTGAAAATCGACCATTTGAAAGGATATCAACTTTTAGTTCTCACTACTGTAGAATTACTGTACTGTAAATAACTTTTAGTTTTCCTAAATGAATAAACAAATAATTAAAATAAAAGTACACTTTTTTCCGAGTTGGAAAAAGTAGGTCAGACGTTGTCTTTTTGTTTATTACCACAACTGGGACATTTGGCTTTGTAATCATATTTTTTTCCCTCCTAATTTTCTGACTTTGCGGCACTTCTCATTCTGTCTGTACATCATTCCTGTGTGTGTGTGTGTAAAGCGGTCGGTCTCGCTCTCCGCCCACCGAGACAAAGATTGTGGATGACTGAAAAGAGGGCTCACTGCGTTCATTTAATTCTACTGTAAAATGAATGCGCTCAGGTGCTGAGAATGATGCACAGAGGGGGACATCTTTCTCCCGGTTTGAAGTGAGAGACGAACAATTGCAAGGCTCAACAATTCTGATTAGCCAACATGTCTGTCACTCAAATTTGGTTACGGCAGGGTTAGAAAAAAAAAACTGATGCCGATTAATCGTGCAGCTCTAATACATACTGCCACACTCACGTGCTCAGCTGGAAACGCACAAAGTTCTTGATGTTGTTGTAGATGCCTTTTCCCTCCTCGATGGCCGACCTGCCAGCACACGTCATCAGTGCACAAGATGGGGGGTGGGGTGGGGGGAGAAATTAAACGGCACTCACATGATGGTCTGGAAGTCATCGTCAACCAGGATCATGTCAGCCGCCTCCTTGCAAACGTCTGTGCCCGTCTGGCCCATGGCCACACCAATGTCGGCCGCTTTCAGAGCCACGGCGTCGTTCACGCCATCGCCTGTCATGGCCACCACGGCGCCGATGTTCTGGAGACTCTGCGGACCAGAAGAGGGAGCAGGGGCAGGGGTACTCAGGTTGTACTTCCTGTCACATCCAGCATGTGTGTGTGTGAGAGTGTAGTCACCTTGACGATCTTTAGCTTGTGTCTGGGACTAGCTCTGTAGAACACTGAGACCTGCAGAGACGAAAAGGAAATGTGCTCAGTGGCTTCCCCAGTCTGCAGTCTTAGGTTTTGTGTGTGCGCGCTCTCACTCGGGGGACGACACAAGAGAGCTGTTGCAGGTCGAGGTGGTCCACTTCGTCCCCTGACAGACACTGACATCCTTTGGAGGAGAGGCCCAGGCGACTGGCTGCGCGCAAAGAGCTACTTTCAGCGTCGGCATCATGTGACAGCCGTGTGATTTTTGTAAACAAGGGGGCCATGTTGGCGACACACCATCAGTTAAGATCATTACGTCCCGCACACTAACCGATGGACACAGCAGTCTCCTGGGAGTCACCAGTGATCATCTTGATGGCGACGCCAGAGCTGATGAGAGCAGCCACGGCCTCTTTGACCCCTGACCTGGGAGGGTCGATGATGCCAACCAGCCCCAAGAAGGTCAAACTGCCCATCTCAGGACCAGAGGCGAAGGCCAAGACTGAGGGGCGGGAGAGAGAACGCGTCAGAGACAAAGGTGACAGCAATACTCCTCAAATAGCACATGAAACAAATGAAACATACTTTATCAGTATCATGCTGTGTCATGCTTTAAATACCGCCTCGAAAAACTGTACACTACAAATTAATCATTTTTATTAAAAATAAATAAAAATCAGCACAAATTTTTTTATTCATTTTTGTAGCTAAAACTGTTTTATATATTGTGCTTCTGAGTTAATGTTGCTGATCAATTTGAATTTATTATTATTTATTGAGTTTAGTCAATTTAATTTTTCAGTATCAAATAGCTGAAGAGGGTCAAATAATGTTTTTAGTTTAAATAGGAATTACATATATTTTTTATTTATTTTTTGTTTGTTTTGTGTGTTATGCAGAGGTGTATTTTAGACAAATGATACTATGTACAGTATAAACTGTATGTATATATGTTTATTTAAAGTATACATACTGTATATAGTGTACATCTATAGATACATGTATAAATATATACATAAACATGTATCTATATATACATACGATATATACATACATATATATATCGATAAATTTACTATAAAAATACATACATATATATATATATATATATATATATATATATACAGTTGAGGTCAAAAGTTTAACATACACTTGTAAAGAACATAATGTTAAGGCTGTCTTGAGTTTTCCAATAATTTCTACAACTCTTATTTTTTTTGTGATAGAGTGATTGGAGCACATACTTGTTTGTCACAAAAAACATTCATGAAGTTTGGTTCTTTAATGAATTTATTATGGGTCTCCTGAAAATGTGACCAAATCTTTTGGGTCAAAAGTATACATACAGCAATGTTAATATTTGGTTACATGTCTCTTGGCAAGTTTCACTGCAATTAGGCGCTTTTTGTAGCCATGCACAAGCTTCTGGTTGAATTTTTGACCACTCCTCTTGACAAAATTGGTGCAGTTCAGCTAAATGTGTTGGTTTTTCTGACATGAACTTGTTTCTTCACATGTTCTCAATGAGATTTAAGTCAAGGCTTTGGGAAGGCCATTCTAAAACCTTAATTCTACACTGATTTAGCCATTCCTTTACCACTTTTGACGTGTGTTTGGGGTCATTGTCCTGTTGGAACACCCAACTGCGCCCAAAACCCAACCTCCGGACTGATGATTTTAGATTGTCCTGAAGAATTTGGAGGTAATCCTCCTTTTTCATTGTCCCATTTACTCTATGTAAAGTACCAGTTCCATTGGCAGCAAAACAGGCCCAGAGCATAATACTACCACCACCATGCTTGATGGTAGGGATGGTGTTTCTGGGATTAAAGGCCTCACACTTTCTCCTCCAAACATATTGCTGATTATTGTGGCCAAACAGCTAAATTTTTGTTTCATCTGACCACATAACTTTCCTCCAGAAGGTCTTATCTTTGTCCATGTGATCAGCAGCAAACTTTAGACGAGCCTTAAGGTGTCACTTCTGGAGCAAGGGCTTCCTTCTTGCATGGTAGACTCTCAGTCCAGGGCGATGCAAAACACGCTTGACTGTGGACACTGACACCTGTGTTCCAGCAGCTTCCAATTCATTGCAGACCTGCTTTTAACAGCTCATTTTATTACCTATTCTGTGTTATATGTTGCACGATTGCACCAAGAAAAATTCCTAGTTTGTGAACCCGTTCTCAAACAATGGCAATAAAAACTATTCTGATTCTTTTTGGTGGTTCTCAGTTGAATCTTGATCATCCTGACCAATTTTCTCTCAGCAGCAGGTGATAGCTTGCGTTTTCTTCCTGATCGTGGCAGTGACAAAACTGTGCCATGCACTTTATACTTACAAACAATTGTCTGCACAGTTGCTCTTGGGACCTTAAGCTGCTTTGAAATGGCTCCATGTGTCTTTCCTGACTTATTCAAGTCAATGATTAGTTTTTTTAGATCTGTGCCGAGTTCCTTTGACTTTCTCATTGTCGCGTTTGTAACCGAGTCTAATGAATGACCTGAGCCCTATTTAAATGGGCTCAGAGAAGTCAACAGGTGTTGTCAATTATAATCACTCACATGAAGTTAAGAGGCCATGCCATGAAGCTAATTTGATTTGATTGTAACTTTTCTACATCACCAAAATTTATAATGTATGTTGCTGTATGTATACTTTTGACCCAGCAGATTTGGTCACATTTTCAGTAGACCCATATAAATTCATAGAAGAACCAAACTTCTTGAATTTTTTTTGTGACAAACAAGTATGTGCTCCAATCACATTATAACAAAAAATAAGAGTTGTAGAAATTATTGGAAACTCAAGACAGCCATGACACTATGTCCTTCACAAGTGTATGTAAACTTTAGACCACGACTGTATGTGTGTATATATATATAATTATATATATACATACATATGTATGTGCGTGTATAAATATATATATGCATGTGTGTGTGTGTGTGCATGTATATCTATACACATATATATGTAAAAAAATGTATATCGAGAAGCACTGGTTTAACCTGACTCAAGTTGGCATGTTTTACCTCGGAGGCCTGCAGTACCCATGTAACTGATCTGCTGCTGGTAGAGCTCCATCTGCTGGTGGTTGAGCGGAAGTGCAGTTCCTTTATTGTAGTAGGAGCGGCAGAAGCGGATCACCTGCTCGTAGGCGCCCTTCACGAAAAAGACCCCCGCCTTGTCCTGACGCCGCAGAGGGGCAATATAATGTTGACACGTTAAAGGGGAACTGCACAAAGGGAACGTTGCCATGCGTCTGTGAAATTAATATGCTGCCATATGCTTAAAATGAGCAAAATATGTAAATATTGCATGTTATTATGAATGTTACTACATTACATATGTACTTACAGCGTGTATATAAAACCTTAAAAGAGGTGTTTGGATGTTTTTGAAAGGTCATATAGGCGGAATGGAGCGACTCCTGTTGGCTCCATTGTTAGTTGACTTTTGCTAATGTCTATTTACTATTTAGAATGCATAAAAAAGTGTTGTGTTCCTGTCTTACATAAGGATTGTGGATAATATACAAAAAAAGAAGTGCAGTTCCCTTTTAAAGATGACTGCAGGCTTAAATTGTCTGCTTTACTGTGGCTCAACCACACAAATATTCCACAGCGTACTGACGCAGCCAAAGAGTGACCGCCTCCCCATCACAAAACAGGAAAAGGCGCGCCAGGCAGGCGTTGCTGACCTGCTGTGTGCGGTGAACGCAGCGCACCGCCATCCACTTCTTCTCCGAGGTAAAGGGATACTCCTCCTGGCGGACATACTCCTGCTGCAAGCTCTCCAGCCCCATCTGTGCACAACGCGGGAGGGGGGGCAAAGTTAAAAGTGCACGCCGAGTGAGTGGGCCACGGACACCGTTGGTCTTTTTTACCTTCATGGCGAGGGCGATGAGTGCTCCCTCTGTGGGCCGTCCCAGCAGAGTCTCGTTTCGGATGACAGAGTCGTTACACACGCAGCTGACCTAGTGTCACACACGCGCACACGCACACACATACACACATTCTATAGTTAGCGGCTCAGTCTCGCTTAAGCTCTAGTTAGCAAACATTTAACCAGCAAATTACCTCCACGATCTTACTGAATGACGGATGTGAAAATCCATGTACCACCTCTCCGTCCACCAGGACTTCCCCAGCCCCGTTGTAGCCCACGCCCGTCACCTGGGGTCCAGAGCAAAAAAAAAATGAGAGCGACCAACATCGAGTTAAAGCAGTAAAAGAAACGTCACGTCAACGTGGTTTTCACACCTCAGCATGGAGGCCATCAGCCGTGAACATCTGCGTGACGGTCATCTCGTTCTTGGTCAGCGTTCCGGTTTTGTCTGAGCAAATGACGTTGCAGCAGCCTGGGGGCGGGGGAATATGGGGGCAGGGAAAATTAAGCATGTTGACCGTGCGGCTCTATCGATTTGTATCGTACCCAGCGTCTCCACGATGGGAAGCTTTTTGATGATGGCCCTTTTCTTCACCATGCGCATCACGCCAAGCGCTAGCGTCACCGTCACCACGATGGGTAAACCCTCAGGAATGGCCGCCACCGCCAGACTGAAAGAATTGAAAGGATTCATATTTTGACCTTTTCCACGCCGGTTAGTAGCAAACAGGCTAATATGCTGAACTAAGTTACGTGAAAGAGATGGTATTTAGGGCTCTTTGAAGGGATCTTAAGGAGACGTTCTTTTAAAAGGGCCATTCAATAGACTGGCTTGTTCTAATATATATAATAACAAATATAAAGTTTTCATCAAGGAAACAATCACTCGTGGGAGTAATAAGATAAAAATGTGGTCAATAAATCAAAAAGTATACATTACACCAATTCAGACGCAATTGGTGAGAATCATTTTAAAATATTGATATTCATCTAAGTTGGCTTTCGTTTCCATTGTAAACATTCCTCAAGATGGCGCCATTTCCCTATTCATTGACAGTGACGTCACTATGGAACACTTATACCTTGCCATCACCACCACCCCCCCCCCCCCACCTCCCCTGCGGATTGCACGGAAATGCATCCAATGCTACGTTTCCTATAACTTTTGTTCACGTCTTTTGCAGTTGCTAACATCTCTTTCTTATTCCAAATACAGAAGCTAAAAGGCTGCAGTAATTTTAGGTTCTTATTAAACCCCTCCCCTAAGTTAACTGCCTGCGCATGATAGCTTTCACATGAATAGAGCATTCTGAGACGACAAAGTCGGTGATGTCGTTAATAAATAAAGTCAATAAATTCTGATTCTGAGAAGGCAGCATTGGGCAATTTGCATAAAGAACGGCTCGCAAACTAACAATTTAGAACTGTGGATCGGTTCTCATCGTTCACTTGAGAGAGCCGTTCGTGACTCGTTCACGAACGTCACAGTTCTACTGTGTGATGCTAAGTCCGAGTTGTCAACAGGAAAAACTGTGCTATAGACATTGGACCGAAACCTTAAGTACTTACCTAACACCGATGGTGAACATGTCCAGGATCCTCTTTCCCTGCAGCCAGCCCACTAGCATGATGACCCCTGAGGGAGGCAGATGCAGCGTGTTTAGCGGCACGCAATGACAAATGGCGACTAGGAATATTCCTATCATGGATTTATGCTGCCGATTCTGATACCAATCACCCATGAGTGGGATTGGCCAATACCAACATCGATCACATGTATTAACTGTCAGTTTGATGATTTCTTTAAGGGGAGTGCTATTGACAGTTTAACAATATCAACGCAATATTAAATATGTTGAATAATGCTTGTTTTTAGAATAAAATACTTATTTATACCTTAAAAGTCCTGCTAATTTCTAGATATACAAATCTTAATATAGGATGTCTTATCAAGTAAAATTAACCAGCTGCATGTATATATAATTTCACTGGTTTTTAGCATTTTTAATTTATACTTTGTCAGTTATTTTTTGCATTGTAATGGCAATATCATACAAAGACAATAAGTCTGGAGCTAAAGTCGTAAAGAAGTTTCTCAAGGGCAAAAAATAGGACTAAAGTGGTGAAGCTGTATATTCATTTGCACTTTAATTACATTGACAACTTAGTTAATAAACATATTCATTATTATTTAGTTGTTCTATATTATTAGCACAACGTAATTGTATGTAGTGTGAAAGTTGGGCCCCAAAGTCAAAAAGGTTAAGAACCCCTGCCTTAAGGGAGTGTCTCCACACATTTAGCTGCTAGCTAGTCAACCGGGGGACTCAAAATAAATACAGCATAAGCCAAAAAGGGTCAGCACTTGTGTTTGGCATTAAAGGGGAACTGCACTTTTTTGGAATTTTGCCCATCATTCACAATCCTTATGAGAGACAAAAACACAAGTATTTTTTAATTTGTAATAATCAGCTCTGGGTGGCTAGCAATGCAGATAATGGGAGCAATCTATTCTGCTTCTAAATCATTCTAAAAAAAACGCCAACAATACACTATTTACATCTTTTGTCCTGAATATTAACCAAGTATTACCAATATTGTTATTATAAGCACTAGCACAGACAAACTATTTTTAGCGGTGCCATGATCACAGAGCGCTAACTAGCTTATGCTGCAATATTGACATATTGAGCTGCTGCATCGCCTCTGAGTTGGGGAAAGTTAATTCCAGATTATAAATCATGCCTCTCACATGGATAGTAGAAGGCTGTGGACATAAACTGACATAGTTGGTCAACTTTGACATCCAATTTAGACCCGGAGATAGCAAGAAAGACACTTCTTTGTAGCAACTTTTTTTTAACCCTTCGCAAGGATTTTGACTAAACGGGAAGATATAAACATCCCATCAGTCAGCATCCCAGTGAGAGCTGACATTGTAAAGTAAGTGATTGTCTTATTATGTTAATCAATTGTATATCTTGTTTAGAAGTTAGCAATACCACTACATAATGCTTAGTGTTTCACTAAAGCTGCATCTGTTTAGCAAACAGCTTCTAAAACGTGTAGATTATCCTTCTTATATTCAGAATTAAAAATATAAGGTTCTGGATCGACATTTGTCCAAAAGTAGTCTTTGTTGTCTCTCATGAAGTCTGCCATGATTAGTAGTGTTGTTGTTGTTGAAGGGGAAAGTGTAAGTTGTGATGCGTCTGTGAAATTAATACTCCGCTGTAGGATGGCAATCGAAAACAGGTTCTTCTTCAGAACCGGTTCCCAGATTATCAATTCCTTGAAATCGCTTGCCATTTTGTCAAACGATTCTCTTAACGGTTCTTCCAGGTGGTGATGACGTCATTACGCAACGTGTGTAATGACGTCAGATCGCAAAACGGCGGCGCCTGGTCGGAATGAACACTAACAAAAGACTGCAACAGCGCTACTTGTAATAATTATACGGCTGCTATTTCATCAAGAGGAAGACATATGAGCAATATGCTAAAAAATTTGAACACACAGCATGCAATAATTATAAATGAAAGTCACGTTTTAACCACTCTTATCTAATGCCAACAGCAGTAACACCAGCACGTTATCTGAATACAACAGGTACTAACTAACACCGCCTAGCATGTTAGAGCTATTATTTGTTAAATGGAAAAGAATGCCTTCCTATTTAGATGAGCATGACGAGAAGCAGATTCTGACGATTCTCCGAGTCGGGCACTCCTCTTCACGTCTGCCGCTAGACGAATGTCAACGATCTGAGCCCTTTGAGACATTTGGGATTAAGGGATATAAAAGTAAACTTTCATTGATTGACCAAGCAGCGACTAAGTTTATGGTCAAAAGCTTGCACCTATTTGCTACAGTAGACACTTGTAGTAGTCAATTGTAGTCAGAGAAAAGTTGCATGTTTTCCTTCCACCAGATTTTCACCGTAGGTGTTGAAATCCCTAAATTTCTTGCAATAGCTTGTTGAGAAAAGTTGTTCTTAAACTGTTGGACAATTATATGGACTTCTGCTTATTTATGCATTAGAGTGCATTACAAAAAAAACGTGTTCTTGTTTTGTTTTGTTATTGTCAACAGTGCTAGTGTGTGTTTGTGAGTATGTGTGTGTATGTTTTCTTCTGTTCGAAAAAAAAATTTGTACAGCACTTTTTGTTTGCCACTTGCCTGGGTTTGAAAAGTGCTACATAAACACAGTTTGATTTGATGTGATTCTTGTCCTACATAAGGATTGTGAATGATAGTCGAAATTCCTTCCAAAAAGTGCAAATGTCCTTTAAAAAAGGTATTAATCGGCAATTGTGATTATTCATGAAAATTGGGCGATATTGATCAGAGGCCGATCGATTGTCTCATCACGAGAGACGGCCACTCGTGTCATACTGACTGACCGATGATGCCGAAGGAATAAAGCGACAGCTGCTTCCCCAGGAGGTCCATGCTCTTCTGCAGCGGCGTCTTCGGAGCCTGAGGAGTACAAATAGTAAAGAGGTTGAGTGTGTGTGTGGGATCCCAGTGAGGTAAAAAACAAAAGAATTGAAAAATATCAGCTGGGGGCCCTTCTGGGAGTTCGGGGGCATCCCTCTCCTGAAGTTGAAGGGATGTTACCATTTCTAAGATGCCTTGGAAGGCATTTCCTACATAGAAATTCTGTAAAAACGCAAGAAAACTTACCAATGTTTTCTATCTATTAGATCAGGGGTCTCAAACTCAATTTACCCAGGGGCTGCTAGAGGTAAAGCCGGGATGAGGCTGGGCCCTATTGACTTTTGAACCTTGTGACTAAATGTGTTGATGACTTTTACCAGCAGCTATGACGACTCACAGCTAAGATAGGCCTTAATTGATTATAAATGTCAAATTGAATGTAAAATGTTTTATATTTTCACTCTGTTTGTTTCCCCGGGAGATGAGCAGAGACACTTTTGCTTGCTTACAGAAAGTTGCTCTTTGTGGTGCCCAATGTGTGTTCGCTTCACTGTCGTTTTTGTGATTGCGCTGTTCTGTATATTAGGATTCGAGATTGCTATATGATACGTAACGATTAGCCGCCCAGGGTGTGCAGGCCGCAGTTACACTAAATAAGGGCCAAGTCACAGCTCAGTCGCCAGAATTTAATCGTAAAAAACGGCTTAAGGTAAACGAAAAAATTTACCACTGTTTTTTTAATGGTAAAATTCTGGTGATTGAGTTGCCAGGGTGTTTTTTACCGCAAAATCTACAGTTGTTTTTACAATGTACTGTGGTACTGTAAATGTATATATTGTACCACTGTTTTTTTACAGTAAAAAGTTACCGTAATTTCTATTTTCATTTTTACAGCGTATAACTTGATGGATAACGTGCGTTGAAATCATAAGTCAAGCAAGTATTTTAGTATGTTTTGATTTTAACCAAAAAAATTGGAATGTATAATTTTTGTTGCATCTTTAAAGAATATAATAGTTTAAAATAGTTTATATATATATATATATATATATATATATATATATATATATATATATATATATATATATATATATATATATATATTATATATATATATACACATATATTAAAGTACCAATGATTATCACACACACACTAGGTGTGGGGAGATTTTATCACACACACACTAGCTGTGGTGAAATTATTCTCTGCATCTGACCCGTGTGGGAAAAAAATCACAAGACTATTTCATCTGATGAAATAGTCTTGTGATTTTTTCCCACACACACATATTACGCTCTACCACGGTATCGAGCACTATTTTTTTTGGATAATCTAATTAAGACATATATATATATATATATATATACTGTGTATATATATATATATATATACTGTGTATATATATATATATATATATATATATATATATATATATATATATATATATATATATATATATATATATATATTTCATTCTGTCAAAATGGCTATATATAGTAACATAGCACAGCACAGCACACTTCTCCCCTTCACAATAATAGCGTGGTGTGCTACATCCGGTCTGACTGCGTTAACAAAATAAAAGGTTTCAAAAAAGTACCTCGCAAAAGCAAAATGTACTTAACGCACCAATTGATACATTTACACAATTATGCTTTGACCTAAAATACTGGTCAAAATTGTCCCAAGTTGTATTTCACCAAAAAATGTGAGGATTTTTGCATTTACTGTAATTAACAAACATTTTTTTTATACAAAAAGCACATAGTCATTGCTGGTAAAACAAGTTTAAAGGAGAAAAAACTGAATTAAAAAAAATTTAAACGGAAAAACTGAGGGTATTGTTTTTTACATTGCTATTTTTTGTAAACTCATTGTTATTGCTATTGTTTTATTTGTTGTGGTTTATACCTTACCAATTTACATCCGTTTTTTTTTTATTATTCAAAGTTAAGTTTTGACGGTACAATAAATAATTTTGTTCTTAAAATAATGAATCATTGTGTAATTAATCGTGATTACAATATCAACCAAAATATTTGTGATGATTATTTTTTGGCATAATCGTCCAGCCCTATTCACGATACCTCCAAAAAGTGCTGTATCAGCATTGGAACATCCCTATATTTAATTAAGTGATTCTTTGGTGTACCCCTACATAGAGCCCACATACCACTACAGTTTGAGAATCACCGGGCTAGAAGAATAGCGAAATTCTGCTAAATAGCGGACGTCTGGAATCCCTGGTGTGTGTGTGGGTACGTACATACCTCCTCTGCTTGCATCATCTTGAACACCTCCCCAAACTCTGAGTTCTCTCCTGTTCCGATGACGATTCCCTGCCAGACAGCAAGGAGAAAGGAACGCTGAGTGCCGGAAGCTTCCAGTGTGGTACGTGCGTCGTGTAGCTACCTTGGCTCGGCCGCAGCGCACCAACGTGCCCATAAAGGCGATGTTGCTGCGGGAAGCGATGTCTCTGTTGGTAGCGTCCGGCTGGTGCGTGGTGGACTTGGAGCAAGGCGCCGTCTCCCCTGTCAGACTGGACTCATCCACAGAAAGGTCGCTGGCCTGGTGGATCAGGAGCGTCAATCAAGGCAGCAGGGCAGCTTGTCTGAGTGGCGCACACACGATCACGCGCACTCACCTCAAAGAGGCGGAGGTCTGCCGGGACCCTCTCCCCCACTGACAGACAGACGGTGTCTCCAGGCACCAGTTCTCTGGCCAACATGTGCTGCGGCTGTCCTTGCCTGACACTGAAACGTCACCTAGTGGTCACAACATGTATCTGCACACTCCTGAGGAATTCACGAGGGCTGCGCGTCATACCAGTGACATTCCGGAGGAACCAGCTTGCCGAGCTCCTCTAGAGACTTCTCCGAGCGATACTCCTAAAGAATCATCAGAGGGGAGTGTTTGGGAGGATTTCTTTTCCCATCATGCACCATGCGAACCCGCCAGACTCACCTGGACGAACGCGACGGTCACTACGATGATGATGGCCTGTCAGGGCAGCAAAAACAACATCAGTCTGTCTTTTGGTAGGGACACCACACAATGCTATTGTCTCACTCGATCAGATTTTCCTTGATGGTGACATCAAGGAATCAATCGAGTGAGTTTTTGAGAAGGAGCGGCTCTGAACGTACCACAGTGATGCTGATGGCGTCGTCAAGCTGGCGCATGAGAACGCTGATGACGGCTGAAGCCAGCAGCAGCAGGATGAGCGGATCTTTAAACTGTACAACATGAGTACATATTACTACTATATTATACACATCATTACTATTAAATTACTATACACATTACTTTTAGTACATTCATGTACTGTACATACATCACTACTGCATTAATATACGCACATCATTACTACTAATCCATTCATACAAATACATTACAACTAAATTTACATACGAGAAAATTCCCACGGAAATCTGTAACCTGAACTTCTGGCATAAAACGTTAGCATTATAGTATAAGAGACGTTAGGATACCTTCAAGATGGCGCCGAGTGCCAAAATCCATGATTTTTAGGTTCAGACATACAAAATTTGCTAAAAAGGTAGCTTAAAGGCCTACTGAAAGCCACTACTACCGACCACGCAGTCTGATAGTTTATATATCAATGATGAAATCTTAACATTATAACACATGCCAATACGGCCGGGTTAACTTATAAAGTGACATTTTAAATTTGCCGCTAAACTTCCGGTTCGAAACGCCTCTGCGGATGACGTATGCGCGTGACGTAGACCGGGGAACACGGGTATGCCTTCCACATTGAAGCCAATACGAAAAAGCTCTGTTTTCATTTCATAATTCCACAGTATTCTGGACATCTGTGTTCGTGAATCTGTTTCAATCATGTTCATTGCATTATGAAGAAGGAAGCTGAGCAAGCAAAGAAGAAAGTTGTCGGTGCGAAATGGACGTATTTTTCGAACGTAGTCAGCAACAACAGTACACAGCCGGCGCTTCTTTGTTTACATTCCCGAAAGATGCAGTCAAGATGGAAGAACTCGGATAACAGAGACTCTAACCAGGAGGACTTTTGACATCGATACACAGACGCCTGTAGAGAACTGGGACAACACAGACTCTTACCAGGATTACTTTGATTTGGATGACAAAGACGCAGACGTGCTACTGTGAGTATGCAGCTTTGGCTTCTAAACATTTGATCGCTTGACCGTATGTGCGCAACTTTTTTTTGCGTATGTACGTAACTTTTTTAAAATATATAAGCTTTATGAACCTTGGGTTAGGTGAACGGTCTTTTGGGCTGAGTGATTGTGTGTGTTGATCGGGTGTTTGAATTGTATTGGCGTGTTCTATGGAGCTAGGAGCTAGCATAGGAGCTAGCATAACACGTACCGTACCGTACGTGCGCGTCACGTACGCAACTTTTTAAAAATATATAAGCTTTATGAACCTTGGGTTAGGTGAACGGTCTTTTGGTCTGAGTGATTGTGTGTGTTGATCAGGTGTTTGAATTGTATTGGCGTGTTCTATGGAGCTAGGAGCTAGCAGAGGAGCTAGGAGCTAGCATAACAAACACGCAGGTGTTATTATGCAGGATTAATTTGTGGCATATTAAATATAAGCCTGGTTGTGCTGTGGCTAATAGAGTATATATATGTCTTGTGTTTATTTACTGTTGTAGTCATTCCCAGCTGAATATCAGGTACCGTGAGTATGCAGCCTTGGCTGCTAAACATTTGACAACTTGACCGTATGTGCGCGTCACGTACGTAACTTTTTAAAAATATATAAGCTTTATGAACCTTGGGTTAGGTGAACGGTCTTTTGGGCTGAGTGATTGTGTGTGTTGATCAGGTGTTTGAATTGTATTGGCGTGTTCTATGGAGCTAGGAGCTAGCAGAGGAGCTAGGAGCTAGCATAACAAACACGCAGGTGTTTTTATGCAGGATTAATTTGTGGCATGTTAAATATAAGCCTGGTTGTGTTGTGGCTAATAGAGTATATATATGTCTTGTGTTTATTTACTGTTGTAGTCATTCCCAGCTGAATATCAGGTCACCCCCGGCTCTCACAGCATCTTCCCTATCTGAATAGCTTCCACTCCCCACTAGTCCTCCACTTGCACTTTACTCATCCACAAATCTTTCATCCTCGCTCAAATTAATGGGGAAATTGTCGCTTTCTCGGTCCGAATCTCTCTCACTTCATGCGGCCATCATTGTAAACATAGGGAACTTTGCGTATATGTTCAACTGACTACGTCACGCTACTTCCGGTAGGGGCAAGCCTTTATTTTATCAGATACCAAAAGTTGCAATCTTTATCGTCGTTGTTCTATACTAAATCCTTTCAGCAAAAATATGGCAATATCGCGAAATGATCAAGTATGACACATAGAATAGATCTGCTATCCCCGTTTAAATAAAAAAAATTCATTTCAGTAGGCCTTTAAAACATTAGCATGCTAACGTTAGTACGATGACAAGTTAGCACACTTCTAAGATGGCGCAGAGTATTAAAATACACTATTTTTAGGTGTAAACATACAAAAATAGCTAAAAAAGCTTGCATAAAACGCTAGCATCCTAATGTTAGCATTATAATAAGAGCCGTTAAAATATCTTCAACATGGCGCCAAGTGTTAAAATCCATGATTTTTAGGTTTGTACATATCAAATTAGCTAAAAAGTTGCCATAAAACTCTAGCATGCATTTTTACACACAAGATTACTACTAGAACATTCAGACACGCCCATATTACTATTGCTACTACATTAATATAAATATTATAGAAATATAGTATGTGTATAGAGGCCATTGTAAATTGGCAGTCATGCTTCCATCAGTCTAAAGTCGTTATTAGGGGTGTGAATCTTTGGGCACTGAACGATTCGATTAAGAATCCATTCTCGATTCAACACGATTCTCGCAATGTATTATTTGGTATAACATTTATAATTAAACTTTTTAAAAACAGGTTACAGTTTAGAAAAGCTCCTTCTGGTTGCATAGAGATGGCCAAAAAACGACTTTTTAGAAATGTATTCTTATAAAAAAAAAATGTTTTTATTTTTTTTGTAAATCAATTCTTGAAAATAATGAATCGATTTAGAGACAGGATGAATAAGAATAGCAATTTTTCTTTTGTGCACCCCTAGTGGCTACACATGTATCTCACCACCACCATGGGTAGATATTAACAATGGATTGAATTTGGCGCTGCAATTATCGATTATTTTAGTAATTCAGTACGATTAGTAACGATTATTTTATTCCAATTATTCAAATAATCAGATAAAACAAACTTTAGCCTAACCTCAATATGTAAAAATAGTTCAACAAAATCTAATTGGGCTTGCCATAACCTTGATTATCTTTTTTCTAATAAACGCACGCAATCAACATCGAAATGTTGATTGCACACTTAAAATGTGTGCATTAATAACATGTTTTTAAAAGGTCCAGGCACTCCATGCGGGTTCAGATTCTTAACAATAATCGAAGAAACAGATTAGGAATGAAAGCTTTTATCCAATTAAATTACCCGGTAATTGGTTAATCGGTCCAGCCCTAATTGGATTTATATACTGTAAATTCCGGACTATAAGCAACTACTTTTTTCCTACGCTTTGGACCCTGCGGCTTGTAAAAGAGTTTGGCTGATTTATAGGTTTCTTTTCGCCGACAGCCATAATGGACATAGTTTGAAAAAATAAAAAAAACTCGCAAAAACTTTTGAATAAATTCGCTCACTGCAGGTGCTGCAGAGCCATTCAGTTTAGACTGGACTTCCGACCGGAAGTACAAGTTCCGTTCCGTCTTTCAGCCGTCCATAGCGTTTCAACTCGTATAGTCTTCACCCATGTGTGACGTGTGTAGGAGTGTTTTCATGCATATCTGTACATGCTATCGTAATGTACTCAATCTAGTGTCGTTAGCATTAGCTCATATGCTAACACGTTTACAAGTATCTGTGTTAAAATGATTAACTTACAATGGCATTCTTTTTGTATTGTTTCAGTTTCGTAAATTCACCAAAACGTCACCGTGGCGTTATTGAGTCTGTTTAGCTGATTGGAGAGCTAGCTTCCGCAGCTAGTGGGTCCATGACGATGACTGTTTTGTTTGATCAGTCATTTTACTGCCGTGTTACAGAACCCGTTTGGAAATAATAAAAGCATGTAAATAAATATTTACAAAATATTTCTGTGTAAATAACTAATTTCACAACGAATATATCTGCGGCTTTTAGTCCGATGCGGCTAATATATGGAAAATATTTGTTCTTCTAAAATTTAGTACGTGCCGCTTATATACCGGAGCGCGCTACAGTCCTTGAAATACGGGCAGTGCCTTTTCCTGGAAACCGAGAGTGCTTCACACTGATTTGGACTAAGTTTACACTGCAGGCCGAAGTGGCCCAAATCTGATTTTTTCAAAATCTGATTTTTTCCAGCTGACTGTTTACACTGCAAGTAAAATGTGATTTTTATCAGACTCCAGTGTAAACGCGCACAGGAACCAACGTGGCCTCGACTTCACATGCAAACAAAGGAAGCTGACCAGGAAGTCGCTGCTATTACAAAATAAAATAAAAATCACATCACCTTAAAAATTTGTGTTTTTTACGTGAAAGTAAATGAAAGTAATATAATCAATGAATGGATGTATATAGTGTAATATATTTGAGAGGGTTCTAATCTTTTTATGGCTGTTAATAAGAAGAGACACGGACATCAGCGTGGATCTGCGGGAGCTTTATTTTTCAACTCACATGTAAGCAAATGCGCCACAGCGTCTTTCAACAATCGCTATTCTTCAGAATCAAAATATACCGTCATGTATTACATATAGCCTATTATTTGCGCACTACTGACAAGTGATGCACCGATAATTTAGTCGTCTTAAATGAAAACCGAAACCGGGTGTTGTGATGAAATATCCATTCCCGCAGGAGACTGCGTTTTTCCGGCGCAAACAAATGACGTAGCTCGCCCAAAGCTGACGAAAAAAAAGACACATTTGGGTCACATTCAGGTCGCATTGCGTTTGGAATCTGATCTTTTCAAATGTGACTTCAGTCTAATCGGATTCAGGACGACCTCCTGACGTGGCCTGAATCTGATGCCAAAAGATCAGATTTATTTCCCCTTGGGGATTAATAAAGTACTTGTGATTTGAAGCTTTTCGTAGCATTTAGACTGGCAAAGAAAATCTAATCTGTGTAACTTGAGGGCAAAAAAATCTGATTTGGTATGCAGTGTAAACAGGCCCCATGCTAAATCTGGTTCCTGGACATGGAACATCAGAGCCTGAGCTTACGGCGAGAGGCTGACAAGTTCTGACAAGACATAGGCCTGACTCATCTCAACCAATTGGTTGAGATGAGTTCCAATAATTCTGGAACTGAAGTCCTCGAAAAGGGCTTGACCTTATTCTTCTCTGGAGTTGTCGCAGGGGAAAGACTGCACGCTTGATGTCTACGTGTTGAGGTCATCCCCACTGAACGAGAGCGTTACTTCTCTGCGCCTTTGGGTCGTGGAAGGAACCCGTTCAGAAAGAGTTCAGAGATCCCTGCCTTCTTGGAGTCAATAAGGGGGCGCTGGCGCATCCCCACTAGTGACTCCGTAGTTCTACTGGGAGACTTCACACCCATGTTGGCAACAATCGTGTGAACTGCAGGGGAGTGTTTGGGAGAAACAGCCGCCCCGATCTGAACCCGTGCGGTGTCACATTATTTGACTTCTGTCCTAACCAGTTTGTCCAGAACAGCTTCCCACTTGCTGACTCAAGATGGCTTGGAGCCATGTGACGCGGGGGCTTACCTGGGAGATGTACTTCCTCCACAGCGGCTCCTCTTCGCTGATGTCAAATTCGTTCCAGCCATGGTAGATCCTGCGGCGCACCACTTCCTCCTCGCTCAGCCCATACTGAAGGTTGGCCTGCAGCGTCGACACAACAAGACAAGCGTTCAGCCTCCATCTTGGTGTCGGGGGCCAAACAGTCTTTAAAAAGTTCAAAATGCCGGAAAGCCACAGCCGTGTCCTTTCATGCATGGGCGGGACCACGGCGTGCTCCCCATACCTGAAGAGCGCACGCCACTTCATTGACGGGCAGTTCACTCGCTTTTTTGGAGCTTAGCACAGGAACCATGTTGTCATCTTCACTGTTCTCTTGTGTGTGGGAAAGCTGCAACACACACACACACACACACACACACACACACACACACACACACACACACACACACACACACACACACACACAGGTCACTGAGCAGCAACATTGGCTGGCACACCGTGACATCATATAGACAACGGTGGATTGCATTTTCATCAGCCAGAGTCAGTGTAGAGACTGTGTGAGAATGCTGAAGAGCTAGAACTGAAATGCTTTACAGGCGTGGGACTAAAAGGTATGACTTTCTCTACATTACTACTAATTATACGCGTAACACAGCACGCTTTGTACTAGGACTGGGCGATATGGCCTTTTATTAATATCTCAATATTTTTAGGCCTTGTCACGATACACGATATATATCTCGATATTTTGCCTTAGCCTTGAATTGACACTTGATGCATATAATCACATCAGTATGATGATTCCATGTGTCTACATTAAAACATTCTTGTCACATACTGCATTAACATATGCTCATTTTAAACTTTCATGCAGAGAGGGAAATCACAACTAAGTCAATTTACCAAAACTGTATTTATTAAACAGTTATTAAGCAATGGCACAAACATTCATGTCATTTCCAAAACAGAAAGTGCAAGATTGTCAGAGACATTTTAAAACAAGCTATTAGTGCACTTTTGTGCATGATGTCACTAAGATGACATATCAAAACAACACTAAATCAAAGTGAACTTTTTGTACAGAACGCCGCTACAATAGTTTAAAACAAATAAAGGGCACTTTTGTGCATGATGTCACACAAGATATTTCAATAACTGTCAAAAATGAGCTGCATAATAGGAAATCAAATAGTGTATGTCCATCGCTATGTGGTAGGTTCCTGCGGATGTTATCTCATTCTGTTGACTATTTTTTTCATACGGTTTTGATGTGGAAATGGTTGACATGCGGAGTTTTAAACACTCTTCATTCTCTAGCGGGTGACTTTTCAAATGATGCTACATATTAGCAGTAATGCTACTTTTTGTAGCAAAGCTTTTACCCCACACTTGACATATTACGGTTGTCTGTTCGACATATTCCCGTTTGAAGCCAAAACCACCGCCAGACGATGGACCCCGTGCTGTTTTTCTTGGGAACTAATTCTTCCTTCATTTGTTACCAGATTCGCACCTTCTTTCTCTCGTATTACCACTCGCACCACAGCTAACGTTACCCATGCCGCTACCTCTCTGCTCCACGAGGGCTTATACATATGTGACGTATGTAAGAAGGTGTGCTTGTTTTAAGTTTCTGTGAGAAGGAGAAACAACAAAGAGTGATTAACACATGTAGTGTAATGCCCGCAGTTAAAAGCAACTGCATGAGAACGTATACTCAAATATCACGATATACCGGTAGTCATTTTCTATATCGCACAGAGACAAACCCGCGATATATCGAGTATATCGCCCAGCCCTACTTTGTACCTTTGTATCAATGTCAAGGCTCGGTTCATTTTCGGTACAAATTCAAACCATAGAAATACTTAGCCATCCATCCATCCCTTTTCTACCGCTTGTCCCTCCCGGGGTCATGGAGGGTGCTGGAGCCTATCCCAGCTGCACTTGGGCGAAAGGCGGGATACACCCTGAAAAAGTCACCACCTCATCGCAGGGCCAACACAGACAAGATTCGCACTCACATTCACACACTGGGACCAATTTAGTGTGTTGCCAATCAACCTGTCCCCAGGTGTAATAAACACAAATGTCGCACAAGAAATACATCTACAAGGTTCATCACACGATAGTCACTTGGATGATATATCCTAAAAAAATTCATCTTAGGACAGTGAAATAATGCAGACAAGTACAATAAGAGCTTGACTATTTACTAAAGTCTTTATTGTGTGTGTGCAGCATGAGTAGTTGCAGTTTGTAAGTCTTATCTATCGATCTTGTTGTTTATGTCCGGATGGTTCAAGGGACCCATTTCAGCTTTTCCTTGCAACTTTATGCCTTTTTACTCAGAGTGCTTTAATTTGATTAACAAATGCAGTACAACCTCAGTGGCCTTGTGGTTAGAGTGTCCGCCCTGAGATCGGTAGGTTGTGAGTCCAAACCCCAGCCGAGTCATACCAAAGACTATAAAAATGGGACCCATTACCTCCCTGCTTGGCACTCAGCATCAAGGGTTGGAATTGGGGGTTAAATCACCAAAAATTATTCCCGGGCGCGGCCACCGCTGCTGCCCACTGATCCCCTCACCTCCCAGGGGGTGAACAAAATGCAGAGGACAAATTTCACCACACCTAGTGTGTGCGTGTGACAATCATTGGTACTTTAACTTTAAATTAACAAACTTAATTGGCTCTTGAACAGGGTTCGCGAATCAAAAAGATTGTATCGTGAAGCAAATTCTTCCGTAAGAAACATACATATGTACATACACACGTACATATATACATATACACATACAGTCGTGTTCAAAAGTTGTAAAGAACATAATGTCATGGCTCTCTTGAGTTTCCAATAATTTCTACAACTCTTATTTTTTTGTGATAGAGTGATTGGAGCACATACTTGTTTGTCACAAAAAAAAGTTTAGCTAAAAGTTTACTTCTTTTCTGAATTTGTTATGGGTCTACTGAAAATGTGATCAAATTTGCTTGGGCAAAAGTATACATACAGCAATGTTAGTATTTGGTCCCTTGGCAAGTTTCACTGCAATAAGCCGCTTTTGGTAGCGATCCACAAGCTTCTAGTTGAAATTTTGACCACTCCTCTTGACAAAATTGGTGCAGTTCAGCTAAATTTGTTGGTTTTCTGACATGAACTTGTTTCTTTAGCATTGTCCACATGTTGTCAATGAGATTTAGTCATGACTTTGGGAAGGCCATTCTAAAACCTTAATTCTAACCTGATTTAGCCATTCCTTTACCACTTTTGACGTGTGTTTGGGGTCATTGTCCTGTTGGAACACCCAACTGCGCCCAAGACCCAACCTCCGGGCTAATGATTTTAGGTTGTCCTGAAGAATTTGGAGGTAATCCTCCTTTTTCATTATCCCATTTACTCTCTGTAAAGCACCAGTTCCATTGGCAGCAAAACAGGCACAGAGCAAAATACTACCACCACCATGCTTGACGGTAGGATTGGTGTTCCTGGGATTTAAGGCCTCACCTTTTCTCCTCCAAACATATTGCTGGGTATTTTGGACAAACAGCTACATTTTTGTTTCATCTGACCGCAGAACTTTCCTCCAGAAGGTCTTATCTTTGTCCATGTGATCAGCAGCAAACTTTAGACGAGTCTTAAGGTGTCACTTCTGGAGCAAGGGCTTCCTTCTTGCATGGTAGACTCTGTCCATGGCGATGCAAAACACGCTTGACTGTGGACACTGACACCTGTGTTCCAGCAGCTTCCAATTCATCGTAGATCTGCTTTTTGGTGGTTCCCGATCGACTCTTGATCATCCTGACCAATTTTCTTTCAGCAACAGGTGACAGCTTGCGTTTTCTTCCTGATTGTGGTAGTGACAAAACTGTGCTATGCACTTTATACTTACGAACAATTGTCTACACAGTTGCTCTTGGGACCTGAGGCTGCTTTGAAATGTCTCCAAGTGACTTTCCTGACTTGTTCAAGTCAATGATTCGTTTTTTCAGTTCTGTGCAGAGTTCCTTTAAATTTCCCATTGTCGCGTTTGTAACAGAGTCTAATGACTGCATCACATGAGCCCTATTTAAATGGTCTCAGAGAAGTCAGCAGGTGTAGTCAATCATAATCACTCACATGAAGCTAAGAGGCCATGCCATGAAGCTAATTTGATTTGATTGCAACTTTTCTACATCACCAAAATGTATAATTTATGTTGCTGTATGTATACCTTTGACCCAGCAGATTTGGTCACATTTTCAGTAGACCCATAATAAATTCATAAAAGAATTTGTGACAAACAAGTATGTGCTCCAATCACTCTATCACAAAAAAATAAGAGTTGTAGAAATTATTTGAAACTCAAGACAGCCATGACATTATGTCCTTCACAAGTGTATGTAAACTTTTGACCACGACTATATGTATAGATAGATAGTACTTTATTGATTCCTTCAGGAGAGTTCCCTCAGGAAAATTAAAATTCCAACAGCAGTGTACAGAATTGAGATATAATTTAAAAAGTAAAAAGTAAATAATGGGGGTATAAATGGAAACAAAATAGAAAAATATTACAATAAGAATAAAAATAAAAAGCAACAATGAGAATAAAAATATGACAGTAAAATAAGAATATAACAAGAAAAACTAGGCAGTAGTGACCATGTTGTGAAAAAGTATTGCACTGTTATTGTTTTGCATCCCCTGTCATCCGAGTGCCCTCCCTCCCCCCCAGAGAGGAGTTGTACAGTCTAATGGCGTGTGGGACAAAGCAGTTTTTGAGTATACACACACAGTATACACACACAGACACACACATATGTTAATACTAATTAATAACATTTGTTTTTAAATGTATATCTATTTTTTTTTTGCCTTTTTAAAGAAATATAGTATATCATTAAAAATGCTAATTATTCGATGACGTCATGGTGACCACCTCCCCACCACCAAAGGTATCTTGGCAGTCTAGATGAAACCCTGCTTTGAACACAACATAAAGTGCTATACAGAAATGTACGTATATTAGGGATGGGTGGTTATATGATCGTGATCGATGATCGCGATTAATCTGAGTTGAAAATCCGGGGGAGAAGGTGTAAATCTCGCGCCAGGCCGTACCCATATCCGCAGCAGGTCTCCAAGGTGAACAGCCTCTGGCATGTTAGAATCTGAGTTGATCATCTAGGCTGTTGGCATTTTCACCTTGATCAAACATGGCGGAAATGTCTGTTAAAAGAGAGCAGTAGTAAACAGTAGGGAAGCAACGATGCTTCGTATAATCCTCTACGGAACAATTTGACTTTATTGACCGTTATCCAGTGTGTGTACTTGTGTACGTTTGTGTGTGTTCCTGTGAAAGTGTGTCACTGTGTGTGCGCGACCATTCTGTTCCACCATCTCGAAAGTGGTTAATGTTCAATCAGCGTTGTGCCTCTTCCACCTTACAGAGCTGGAAGTGCAGCCCAGAAGAACAAAATAAAGAAATGTGACTAACACTAGCATAGACATTTAAAACAACATTGAGAAGGAGCAGCGACTTCAGTGACAGACTTTAGCTTCACCAGCAATCCTGCCCTGAATGTGGACTTTCAGGCAAGCGCAGTCTTTGTGACTGAACTACTGTATTGGTCTCAACTGGGAGAATAAACACACACACTAGTTTAATCAGAAAAAGGCATTTTTATAACTAAATATTTTTAATCAGACTTTTTGTTTATGTTTGGTAACACTTTAGTATGGGGAACACATATTCACCATTAATTAGTTCCTTATTAACATGCAAATTAGTAACATATTGGCTCTTAATTAGTCATTAAGTACTTATTAATGCCTTATTCGGCATGGCCTTATTATACAACCCGTAAGCCATTGACTAAGAGTTAACTAACCCTAACCCTAACCCTAACCCTAAACCTAACCCTTATATGTTCCCCTAGTGTCCAAATAAATCTAAATTAAGTCTTTGTTACTTTAATAAGCAACTAATTAATGGTGAATACGTTCCCCATACTAAAGTGTTACCTTATGTTTCTGCAAAGATTAAACTCTTCTGATACAACATGTACTTTGTGTTCAAATCATTTTAGAGTTTGTGGATAAAAAACATTTTGTTCCTAAAATAATCATTAAACTTGTTATATGTATTGGTACACATTAAAACTGCACTTTAATGTACTTTCATTAAATAAAAGCTATAGTACTTGGGTTTAAAAAAAACTCCACAATCTGGTTCACCGCTTGCCGTTCACCAAAGCACTGGTGAGAAACACTGATGCATACAAGTAATCATAAAATACAAACAATAATTTACCATTTGAAAGTAATGTTTAGTAAATGTTAACTTGGAATACAAGTCTTATAGTATTCAGTACACCAATGATACTTTTGTTTTACTGCAGAATGAAGTTTGTGACGACAAGCAAAAAAACAAAAGAACTTTGAGAGGGAGGGAAAAAAAAGTTATTCTCTTTACCCCCACCGAAAAAGAAGTAAAACTGTGGCCCTAAAACCGAGGTACGGACCGTAGTGTGGGTTACCTGTACCGTTGCATCTCTAGTAAACAAAATGACAGTTGTCAGCTGTTAGCATATATTACCTCGATCAAACATGGCGGAAATGTCTGTTGCAAGATACTGCAGCAGTAAGCAGGGATGTGGTACTCTGTATAATCCTGCACGGGACAAAAAAAATACAAAATCGTAATATGAAAAATAAAAAGTGTGATCATTTTTTTTGCCATATAGCCTAGCCCTATTGTATATAAAACAAACATAACAAGAAGGTTTATTTATTATCTATTAACAAGACAAAACAGCAACCGGAACTGTCCTGTATGCGCTGCTCTGCACAACACATGCATGCACCCACATAAGTCCCTTTGGTGCCTTCACAAACGACCAGAAATCACAAAAAATCCTTTACAACTATATTTCTGCCATTATAAACTTTTTAAAAGTAAAATCCGCTTACAGTACATTAACATTGTCAAAAGTCCTGCTGGGCTGCACCATGAGAAGGGAAAAAGGGGGGGGGAAGGGAAGGGAGCCGTTTGTGTGCTCTTGGAAGAGGTTACGCTGATTGACAGGTACAGTGGTCTTCTCCTCCGCTGTTTAGTAAGTCTTCTTTGGCAATTTTTTTTTTTCTTCCGAAAAATCTGTTATCACAATTAAAAATTTCTGCGGTACAAAACCTGCTTCTTCAATTTCTTCAATACGAGCAAGCACAAAATGGCTGCCGGCCGGACACAAAATGAATGAATGAAGCGTTCGTACACAGAGACATGGTTCGCACGCAGAGGCATAGTTGGTGCGATCTAAAAGTTCGCAAATAGGAGGGGCTCGGATGTCGAGTTTCCAATACATGTGCATGTAACACTTCCTGTGTTAATTGTGTGAATGTGAGTGTGAATATTGTCTGTCTGTGTTGGCCCTGTGATGAGGTGGCGACTTGTCCAGGGTGTACCCCGCCTACCGCCCGAATGCAGCTGAGATAGGCTCCAGCACCCCCCGCAACCCCGAAAGAGACAAGCGGTAGAAAACGGATGGATGGATGGATGGAAATGTACTGCCCCCTTGTGGTCAGAGAGACACGGCCACCGATGCAACTTTAATCGCTTTATTAACGCGTGGCAACAACGCACAGTCAGCACATTCTTCTAAAAGCTGCTCTCGCCCACAACGTACGCCTGTCGCCCAGTCTGCGTGTGGGACAACCAGAAATTGAACAAAAAAAAAGCTGTTAGTCGGAATGTCCTGAATGATAAAGTGAGAAGCTACTTTTTATTCCGGACGTTGTGAGAAAAATCACATTCTTTGAATGAATTCCTCCTAAAGTGCCATCTCACGCCTAAAGGTCTGCCAAAAAGAATTCACTCATAAAGGTCACGGGAGCCCCAAAAGTTTGGAAATGTATAAAACCCAAAACCAGTGAAGTTGGCACGTTGTGTAAATCGTAAATAAAAACAGAATACAATGATTTGCAAATCTTTTTCAACCTATATTCAATTGAATAGTCTGCAAAGACAAGATACTTAACGTTTGAACCGGTAAACTGTTATTTTTTGCAAATATTAGCTCATTTGGAATTTGATGCCTGCAACATGTTTCAAAAAAGCTGGCACAAGTGGCAAAAAAGTGACAGAGTTGAGGAATGCTCATTAAACACTTATTTGAAACACCCCACAGTGAACAGGCTAATTGGGAACAGGTGGGTGCCATGATAGGGCATAAAAGCAGTTTCCATGAAATGCTTAGTCATTCACAAACAAGGATGGGGCGAAAGTCACCACTTTATGAACAAATGCGTGAGCAAATTGTCCAAGAGTTTAAGAAAAACATTTCTCAACCAGCTATTGCAGGGAATTTAGGGATTTCACCATCTACGGCCCGTAATATCAAAAGGTTCAGATAATCTGGAGAAATCACTGCATGTAAGCGATGATATTACGGACTTTCGATCCCTCAGGCGTTACTGCATCAAAAAGCGACATCAGTGTGTAAAGGATATCACCACATGGGCTCAGGAACACTTCAGAAAACCACTGTCAATAACTACAGTTCGTCGCTACATCTGTAAGTGCAAGTTAAAACTCAACTATGCAAAGCGAAAGCCATTTATCAACGACACCCTGAAACGCCGTCGGCTTCGCTGGGCCTGAGCTCATCTAAGATGGACTGATGCAAAGTAGAAAAGTGTTCTGTGGTCTGACGAGTCCACATTTCAAATTGTTTTTGGAAACTGTGGACGTCGTGTCCTCCGGAACAAAGAGGAAAAGAGCCATCCGGATTGGTATAGGCGCAAAGTTGAAAAGCCAACATCTGTAATGGTATGGGGGTGTATTAGTGCCCAAGGCATGGGTAAACTTACACATCTGTGAAGGCACCATTAATGCAGAAAGGTACATACAGGTTTTGGAGCAACATATGTTGCCATCCAAACAACGTTATCATGGACGCCCCTGCTTATTTCAGCAAGACAATGCCAAGCCACGTGTTACAACAATGTGGCTTCATAGTAAAAGAGTGCGGGTACTAGACTGGCCTGCCTGTAGTCCAGACCTGTCTCCCATTGAAAATGTGTGGTGCAGTATGAAGCCTAAAATACCACAACCGAGACCCCGGACTGTTGAACAACTTAAGCTGTACATCAAGCAAGAATGGGAAATAATTCCACCTAAAAAAACTTCAAAAATTGGTCTCCTCAGTTCCAAACATTTACTGAGTGTTGTTAAAAGAAAAGGCTATGAAACACAGTGGTATAAATGTCCCTGTGCCAACTTTTTTGCAATGTGTTGCTGTCATTAAATTCAAAGTTAATGATTTGCAAAAAAAATTAAATACTTTTCTCAGTTCGAACATTAAATATCTTGTCTTTACAGTCTATTCAATTGAATATAAGTTGAAAAGGATTTGCAAATATTGTATTCTGTTTTTATTTACGATTTACACAACGTGCCAACTTCACTGGTTTTGGGGTTTGTACATGAAGAGCACAGGGGCGGGTAGGGCTGTGCGATATGGCTGAAAACCCTATCACTGTATAAATGTTTGACATCGGTCGATATTGATTATTCATATTTTACATCAGTGGTCCCCAACCTTTTTGTAACTGCGGACCGGTCAACGCTTGAAAATGTGTCCCACGGACCGGAGGGGGGGGAATGTTTTTTTTTTGGTTTGTTTTTTTTTGTCATAAAAAAATACAATCATGTGTGCTTACGGACTGTATCCCTGCAGACTGTATTGATCTATATTGATATATAGTGTAGGAACCAGAAATATTAATAACAGAAAGAAACAACCCTTTTGTGCGAATGAGTGTGAATTGAATGAAAATGGAGGGAGGTTTTTTGGGTTGGTGCACTAATTGTAAGTGTAAGTGTTTCTTGTGTTTTTTATGTTGCTTTAATAATTTTTATAAATTTCTTGTGCGGCCCAGTACCAATCGATCCACGGACCGGTACCGGGCTGCGGCCCGGTGGTTGGGGACCACTGTTTTACATGACCTATAGAAAATAAGGACCAGGAGAAAAATACTGAATGTAAACAATTTTATTTCAAATGTAACCTTCCTCTGATAATAATCAAACCCCTCAGCTACCGAGGCAGAAAGGAAATGAAATGCCAACACAAGCATTGAAAACAATGTAAATACAATTCTAAAACCACATTGAACACTTAATAACCCTTTTGAAATGAAGGTTTAATTATGTAAGAATATGTAAGAAATGCTTACTAAAGTGTAACAGAATAGTGCAAGGTGTGAAAATGTAAACATAGAAAACTGACAACTGTTTTCTGCAGGTTTAGTTTAGGTTTAGTAGTAATGCTGTTATTCCTTTATAAGTACAGAAAGGAATGCATGTTATGCAGTAATTATCATTTAAATATTATTGGACCAAATTACTATTATTTTAAAGTAGCACATTCTTTATTTTATGTAATTGATTTTATTTATACAGTCCCGCACTTTAGTTCCAACCTGTTGTGTCGGTATACCCGGCACTCATTTTTACTTTTTCTTCTCACTCCATACAGAGAATCAACAACAAGACAGCAGTATGGCACAACCAGACATGATAGTTGATATCGTTACCTGATTGGCTGTTAGCTTGTCCCTCCTACCGCTAAGTGATCACTACCTGTTATTCTAGGTTACTAGAGAGCGAGTGACTTTGTTTATGCAACGTCCCCTTTCTTTCAAAGAAAATAAAAAATTTAAGAATGTTTTATTGAACACATTTTTTATGGATGTGCCGCACATGTCTATCTATTGATATCGTTTTATCGGCCCAGCCCGTTTTCTTTGGGTACATTTTTGACCTTTTCGGACTCATCCAAGTGTGCTTGGATCCTGATGAGACCTAGCCGTACCCTCTAAGTTTTCAATGGTGGTGGAAAACTATGTATCCAGATGAGGGTAATTCTGAAATAATGACCGACTACAAAATGTCCTCCTAAGCTTTGTGACCTAAATGATTAAGTTGATGAAGTGTGAAGGGGTTGAGAAATCACAAAGTAGTTCAGCGTCAAAAAAAAGTTGCGTAACAGACATTGTCACACTCACGCAGTTTGATCAAATCAATAGGAACAGATTTGAGAAGTCCGACTTAGGTATGTGGAACAATTCCTTACAGAGGAGAACCATCCAGTCATGACTAAATTCCAATGACTAACATCATTATGACTTGCACATGTCGACCAATCCTTAGCTTTTATCGGCCTGGCTAGCATTAGCACCTGCTTCAATGTACATCCCTGAACAACATTCCAGGTTCCTTCAACTGGCCTGTTTACTCCCCACGTTTGCTTATGTCAACAACACATACTTTAACTTCCACTCCACATACCAACCTACGAGCTGGTCCCTGTCTTTCTGCTATTTCTCGCCTACCTTCGACGTTTTCTTAACGCGCCACGGCGGCGATAGGAACAAGCCCAGGAACGTTTTTTTGCGGCTCGCTTTTGTGCAGGCTCCTTTGCCTGGAAACATTTGAAAAATGGCGGAGGAAAACAGTATGGATAGTTCAGCGGAGAAACATCTTGAGGTTAATGCTTCAATGGAGAAAAATGTACGACCTATGTCGTCAAAAGTGTGGGAACACTTTACTTTAAAGACTTCAAAGAAGACCATTTCCTGCAAAATGTACAGCATGGACCTCGCATGGCACGGAAGTACAACATTGCTTTGGGAGCACCTGAAGAGGAAACATGTTGGAGCCATGGATGAAGGGAACTCTCAGTACGTAACTTTTTAAGTCCATAGTCCGGGTACATTGATCTGTTGTGTCCGTCTTTGTGTGGTTTTAATCTTTTGTTAACGAGGAGATGTTCTTTAAGGAAGCGCAGCAGCAACTGTTGTGTATTAACTTTCAGAGTGTTATGAACCTTTTGGAAAGTGCGACGACTTCATTTTCTGTGTTGTTTTGAATCGCAACAGGCATTCACAAGTTCAGCTTTTTTTGTGAGTAACGTTAACGTTATCCCTTTGTTGCAACGCAGGGCTGATAATGTGTCTCCGGCAGATTTGATTCCGTTTTGAGAGAGAAAACGCACGGTTACCAATTTCGAAATAAACGTAACGGACAGAAATATCTCAGGTTGGTTTCATAATGGATCAATGTAGCCAGGCCCAATAAAGCTATATAAATATATTTAGATTTGAGTGACGCTTTAGTATGACTAAACGTTATGAAGGTGCTGGAATATTTCATGCTATTATTCAGAGGCAGCCTAAAATGAATCCTTTATTATTCACAACAGAAACGTGTACAATATCTGATCCAGTTCTGATCTGATGAGTTACATTTCTGTGTTATTATTGGTGTATGCTGCATCCCCAATGTCCATTTATTTAATTTTAGCTTTTTTTAATGTGGTGGCGTGTATGCCTTTTACGTCAGAAATTATTAATTAAATCAACTAGGTATGTATTAAGTTACATGTAAATGATGCTACTATGTACGTTCATGTCTGGTTTCACTCATTTCAGAAAGAAACAACACAGCATTAGCGACTTGGTACAAAGGAAGGTCTGCAGACCACAGCAAGCGGCTGCATTGACTGATGCTATCCTGAATATGTTGCTAACTGACATGAGGCCACTATCAATGGTGGAGGATGAAGGTTTTAGACAAATGATTCACGTCCTCAACCCTGGTTACACTCTTCCCTTGAGGACCCATTTTACCAAAGTGATGGAGAGGAAGTACGAGCAAACATTCCAAGCAGTGTAGACTGACATAAAAGCCACCCAGAGCAAAATTGCTTTCACTACTGATGTGTGGACAAGTGTAGCCACTAGCCACGGAAGCCTGCCTTGGCAATACATGCCATTACATGGGAGACGAATGGAACATGAAGTCAATCTGCCTTACGACCATGCCACCAAATATATATATTTATATATATTTAAAGGCCTACTGAAATGAATTTTTTTTATTTAAACGGGGATAGCAGATCTATTCTATGTGTCATACTTGATCATTTCGCGATATTGCCATATTTTTGCTGTAAGGATTTAGTATAGAACAACGACGATAAAGATTGCAACTTTTGGTATCTGATTAAAAAAAGGCTTGCACCTACCGGAAGTAGCGTGACGTAGTCAGTTGAACATATACGCAAAGTTCCCTATTGTTTACAATGATGGCCGCATGAAGTGAGAGAGATTCGGACCGAGAAAGCGACAATTTCCCCATTAATTTGAGCAAGGATGAAAGATTTGTGGATGAGTAAAGTGCAAGTGAAGGACTAGTGGGGAGTTGAAGCTATTCAGATAGGGAAGATGCTGTGAGAGCCGGGGGTGACCTGATATTCAGCTGGGAATGACTACAACAGTAAATAAACACAAGACATATATATACTCTATTAGCCACAACACAACCAGGCTTATATTTAATATGCCACAAATTAATCCTGCATAATAACACCTGCGTGTTTGTTATGCTAGCTCCTAGCTCCTCTGCTAGCTCTTAGCTCCATAGAACACGCCAATACAATTCAAACACCTGATCAACACACACAATCACTCAGCCCAAAAGACCGTTCACCTAACCCAAGGTTCATAAAGCTTATATATTTTTAAAAAGTTACGTACGTGACGCGCACGTACGGTACGGTACGTGTTATGCTAGCTCCTAGCTCCTCTGCTAGCTCCTAGCTCCATAGAACACGCCAATACAATTCAAACACATGATCAACACACACAATCACTCAGCCCAAAAGACCGTTCACCTAACCCAAGGTTCATAAAGCTTATATATTTAAAAAAAGTTACGTACATACGCAAAAAAAAGCCAAAGCTGCATACTCACAGTAGCACGTCTGCGTCTTTGTCATCCAAATCAAAGTAATCCTGGTAAGAGTCTGTGTTGTCCCAGTTCTCTACAGGCGTCTGTGTATCCAAGTCAAAAGTCCTCCTGGTTAGAGTCTCTGTTATCCGAGTTCTTCCATCTTGACTGCATCTTTCGGGAATGTAAACAAGGAAGCGCCGGCTGTGTACTGTTGTGGCTGACTACGTTCGAAAAATACGTCCATTTCGCACCGACAACTTTCTTCTTTGCTTGCTCGGCTTCCTTCTCCATAATGCAATGAACATGATTGAAACAGATTCACGAACACAGATGTCCAGAATACTGTGGAATTATGAAATGAAAACAGAGCTTTTTCGTATTGGCTTCAATGTGGAAGGCATACCCGTGTTCGCCGGTCTACGTCACGCGCATACGTCATCCTCAGAGGCGTTTCGAACCGGAAGTTTAGCGGCAAATTTAAAATGTCACTTTATAAGTTAACCCGGCCGTATTGGCATGTGTTATAATGTTAAGATTTCATCATTGATATATAAACTATCAGACTGCGTGGTCGGTAGTAGTGGGTTTCAGTAGGCCTTTAATAGTTCTCCTCTGTAAGGAATTGTTCCACACACCTAAGTCGGACTACTAAAATCTGTTAATCTATCATCATTGATTTATGTATATTGATGCTGTTTTACATGTCTTTTCGTTTCACTACATAATTGTTTATCACTTGCAACTTTAAAAAACAGTGCATTTGTAATAATAAACAGTTAAATCAATGCCCACATTTATCACACAAATGGAAATTTGTGTACAACTGAAACGTGAGAGCCTTATAATAAAGGAGCTGGTTGAATCTCTCGGTGAGGTGGCTCGCTGTAGTCTGTTTATAAATGTCTTCATTAGTTTATCTACAACAAATAGATTATCTATTATTGATGTTTACTAATCGATTTTATAATCGTCTATGTCCGAATTGCGATGCATCTAAAAAATCGATTATTTCCCCCACCTCTACTAGCGACTAAGACCGGATGTTTTGGTCGAATATTCCAGGGGTCACTGTGACATTTGCTACACCAAGTAGCAGTGGGGAGGCTCTTAACCTGAAATTTTGCTCGAAACCAAGCATAACAATTAGCCAAAAGGACAGCTCCAATCCCCAAAAACTGGGTCGCTCCTGTCCCGAGGTACCACTGACTAATAGCTTTTCTTAAAATTGTGCATCCTAAAATAGTCCAAGAAGAAAAAGCTTGAGTTTCCCTTTCTCCGCAATATTATCTTTAATTCTCAAAACATGTACGAGTTGTACACTTTCTCTTTCTCCGTCTGCAATACCTGTCATTTAAAAACTCATGAGTATAAACAATATTGGTATTGATTGGGTAAGTTTGTACAAAAACGTTTGTGTGCCGCCACATTGCGACACTTCATAAAGTTCATGAAGATGTGACTCTGAATCCTCTGTTGGTCATTTCTCTCTTGTCTCGTGTTTGTCGCTGGTATGTCTCTTTCTTCTCTGTCACTTGTTCTTCCGTGGCTTCTCCGCTCCTCTTTCGTCAGTCCCTGCATGTTTGACCCGAGGAATGCACCGATTTCTTTGGCTGTGTAGCATCACGTGGGACGGCTTTAACTCGCATGCGGTAAAGTCTACAATAGCTGCGGCGGTCAAAATAGAAGCAGCCTGTCAGAAACTTGAATCATTTCCTGCCTATATATGCGTCCGTAGAGGACTGCGTCTGGCTTGGACTAGCCCAAGGCATTTTTATGGGTGCATGAGTCCATCGAGTCCACTTTTTTCAGTATTACTTTTGTTTTAAACAATTTTCAATTAGTTATTAAATTCATTAAAGTTTTTGGTATAATATATATAATATATATATATATATATCTACATATATATATATCTATATATATATATCTATATATATATAGATATATATATATATATATATATGTATAACTGCTCCCTGCGCAGTTTTTTGGGGTGTTCGGCGCTTTCATCGTTGATTACAGCACACATTTGCTTTGTCATTGTTTCCACGAGCTTCTGCAATGTCATAACTACTGATGTTTTTGATCAGAACCTACTATCAACTACTCTTTTAAATCCTTTCGGTTTTGCTCTCAAAATCCTTCTGTGTCCAGGAAATAATTACCTGATTTTTTGACAATAACAAAAGCACAACAATTGTTTTTCTTTTTTAAATAAAAATATTAATCTAATCACTGTAGCCCACCCCCTTACGTGTACGCTTGACTACTAAACAGCAACAGATATTATTATATTATCGTCTCTATAACTCTTATTAATCTACTTGTTAAATTCCTTCCAATATCTGCTTACTTTTTACGGTAACATGCTTCCATATAAACGTATTCCTTCTGTTCCTACCTTAGCGGCTAGTTTATCGATTAGCATGTATTTGTCTGCTCCCGCTTGTTCTTACTCGGTGTTCAACATGTTACGCCTGGATTTCCACTGGATGCGGAACGACAACAGAACAGCATGTGGACTCTTTCCGTTTTTACACAAGTGAAGGTGTTCGTTTCCATCGCCGTGGCGGTGCCGTTCCGCATCCCTGCGCTATATATACACGCAGAGATTCTATATTTGCCGGACGTCGCAACAAATCCGTTCAATTTAGCTAAAATCTGCTTGCGTTGGACAGGAAGTCAAGCAAAAACACAAAATAAATTATCCGGTTTACTTTCAAAATAAAATAGCCCGTCTTCAAGGTGGATCTTTGAACCGTCCTAATGGGCGGGGACGGACATGAAGTCAACTTGTCAAAGGTTTTCAGACGTAATTTCACCTCGTTGACACAAATGGATGAGGATATGCTAAGACTGGAGGTCCGACGTTTAAGAAGCAAACACAGGCATATCCCGGGCAGCTATGTGGGGTGCCCGTGTCAAATACCAGCTAATACTGGGGCCGGAGGAAGCAGGGGAGTGGTTTGTAGGAGTTGAATGAAATGTGTGCGTGCAACGCTCGTCAGGGATGATGTGACTGTTGTGTTGTTGCTTCCTACAAAAAAAAATCAAGTTGTCGTTCGGCAAGGCAAAACTATCATCTTTTCCACGAGTCAAGTCAATGCAGACGCGCCCCCCGTGGGCATTGATAGACAGTAAAGCTTGAGACGTTCCGCGTTGTTTACTTCATTGTTTACTTAAAAACATGATAATGCAGGGATTTTCAACATCTTGTAAAAATCTGCCCTTTTTTGCTGGCAGCTACGTTTTGCTATCCTTCCGCATCCTGTGAAAATCCAGGGAAGCCTCATCCTCCAGTGATAATGCCGCATGGAGTGATGATTACAGGGTTTCCAGGCAGCTACAACCCTAAACTAACACCCTCCCCGGATTGCTAATAATCAAATGTAAACAATCAAATGCAGATACTTTTTCTTTTGCCTTCTGATCTCTCTCTCTCTCTCTCTCTCTCTCTCTCTCTCTCTCTATGTCCACTACTTGATGTCCATACCCCCCCCCCCTCCACACCCCTGATTGTAAATAATGTAAATAATTCAATGTGATTATCTTGTGTGATGACTGTATTATGATGATAGTATATATGATAGTATATATCTGTATCATGAATCAATTTAAGTGGACCCCGACTTAAACAAGTTGAAAAACTTATTCGGGTGTTACCATTTAGTGGTCAATTGTACGGAATATGTACTTCACTGTGCAACCTACTAATAAAAGTCTCAATCAATCAATCAATCAGCTTGACCATACACTTGGGGCGGTGGGGGCACGGCTAGGATTGGTGGTCAATATGACGTCATCACCGAGTTTGCATCATCGTTGATGATGCAAATATTTACTTTAGAAAGGCTAAAACAAATGTTTACATATTCAAAAACCTCTATGTTGTTAACTTGTTAGTAATAACATATAACATTTTGCTCTATTTTATAATTGTAGCTGCTTACTGTACAATGTAACACAGGCTGCACTATATTCTGCCCTCCCTGAATGTTGGAAATAATTTTGCCAAATATGTAAACATATTGTAAATATTTTCAATGAATTCTAACACACAGATGGCTAAAGGGCGCCATTTTTCCAATGTATTTTACAAAGTATATCCCGCCCTCTTGCTTCTGGGACATAATGACATAACTACATACATAACACATGCACGCGCATTAGCTTTAGGTGTTGTTGGCCAATAATAGCAATTTGGATAGCTAGCGTTAGCTGTCTTTGAATATATATTCTATCATAACAACATGACTGCAAATTGTTCGTTGCTTTTCTTAGACTTCTTTTGTAAGTGTGCATGTGGTCGCGTGTACGTGTTGACGAGACCGGGTGAGTGACACCAATCATTCGGGCCGGCAACATTTTTTTTATTACATGAACTTTTAATTGTGAAAAATATAGACAATTGTCAAGCACATTTGTTCAGTTAAACCACTAATTGTAACATAAACTCTTGCTGTATTCTTTGCTTTAAAAACGATTTACTGTGAGGAAGTTGCAAACAGCACCTTTAAGAATAGAATAGAATATATCTTTATTGTCATTGTACAACGAAATTGTAAGCAAAACTAATTTAGTGCAAATTCATAACACATAAAAACATAAGAACAAAGATAAATAGATAAAAATAGATAAAAATACCAAGCACACAGCTCACATGCACAGACATTCTTGTCTTGTGTTCAGCGACACTATTGCTCTCGGGTAAAAAGTGTTCTTAAATCTGTTTGTCCAGCATTTTATTGTCCTGTATCTCCTGCCAGAGGGCAGCAGTTCAAAAAGTTTATGTCCAGGGTGAGATGGGTCCCTTATGATGTTTTGGGCCTTTTTGAGGCACCTGGCACTGTACAGTTCATCTAGGGAGGGGAGAGAGCAGCCAGTGATCTTCATGGCACTTTTTATGACCCTCTGAAGTGCATTTCTCTCTGCTGTCATGTAGCTGGCATACCATACACACATGCAGTATGTCAGCACACTCTCTATTGAGCAGCGATAGAAGGACAAGCAGTTTTTGTGACAGGTGGTTCTTTTTGAGGAGTCTTAATGTTTCCTCTGCCAAGGAAGTATGTTGTGTGTCTTTATTTTAGTCATTTTAAAAAAAGAAAGTAAAACTTGGTTATAAGATTTTAGTGTGTGTATATGTACTTTTTGAGCATATTCTACAATACAGTGATAATGATAACCGCGATAATTTTGGTCACAATAAATTTATTTTATTTAACTTTACATAATCATTATGGTCATTAGTATGTATGGTTTTGTTGGATGTGCTCTAAAAGTAATTATACATATGCAATGTTTAATTGCAAATGTTTAATTTAATAAGTAGACACAATATACTTTGACAGAAAAAACATTGTTCTGGCTTCTTAAGACATTTTTATTTCAGTGTTTGAATATGTTTATCTTCTTCTGTTTTAACTTGCAGTACGTCTTAAAAGAGTGTTTTTAATAATTGATTTTACAATTCTGGTTTATGTGACGTCGCGCGTCCGTGTGATATACCTCCGAGTATAGATCTGTCACTCTGTTCTAAGAGAGCACAGCTTGGAGGTTCAATGTGCACAATTGAATATCTTAGTTGCTCAGACAGCAATGTGTTTGTACAAGTTCAGATTGCGGTATGTTGCTTCTCAACGGGGAAAGCCATTAAAGGCCTACTGAAACCCACTACTACCGACCACGCAGTCTGATAGTTTATATATCAATGATGAAATCTTAACATTGCAACACATGCCAATACAGCCGGGTTAACTTATAAAGTGCAATTTTAAATTTCCCGCTAAACAAACGGTTGAAAACACCTTTGGATGATGACGTATGCGCGTGACGTAGCCAGTGAAACAGAAGTATCCGTCCCCCATTGAAGCCAATACAAAATAGCTCTGTTTTCATCTCATTATTCCACAGTATTCTGGACATCTGTGTTGGTGAATCTGTTGCAATTTGTTCATTGCAGTATGGAGAAAGAAATAATCATTAATTTGAGCGAGGATGAAAGATTTGTGGATGAGGAACGTGAGAGTGAAGGACTAGAGTGCAGTGCAGGACGTATCTTCTTTCGCTCTGACCATAACTTAGGTACAAGGGTTCATTGGATTCCACACTTTCTCCTTTTACTATTGTTGGTCACTGATTTGTATTTTAAACCACCTCAGATACTATATCTTCTTGAAAATGAGAGTCGAGAACGCAAAATGGACAGTCACAGTGACTTTTATCTCCACGACAATACATCGGCGAAGCTCTTTAGCTACGGAGCTAACGTGATAGCATCGGGCTTTAATGCAGATAGAAACAAAAGAAATAAACCCCTGACTGGAAGGATAGACAGAAAATCAACAATACTATTAAACCCTGGACATGTAACTACACGGTTAATGCTTTCCAGGCTGGCAAAGCTTAACAATGCTGTTGCTAACGACGCCATTGAAGTTAACTTAGCAACGGGACCTCACAAAGCTATGCTAAAAACATTAGCTATCCACCTATGCCAGCCGTCATCTGCTCATCAACACCCGTGCTCACCTGCGTTCCAGCGATCGACGGAGCGACAAAAGACTTCACCCGATCATAGATGCGGTCGGCGGCCCGGAGACGGAGGAAGTCAAGGTGAGGTCGGCGGCTAGCGCGTCTGCTATCCATCTCAAAGTCCTCCTGGTTGTGTTGCTGTAGTCCGCCGCTAATACACCGATCCCACCTACAACTTTCTTCTTTGCAGTCTTCATTGTTCATTAAACAAATTGCAAAAGATTCACCAACACAGATGTCCAAAATACTGTGGAATTTTGAGATGAAAACAGAGCTTTTTGTATTGGATACAATGGGGTCCGAATACTTCCGTTTCAACGATTGACGTCACGCGCATACGTCATCATACATAGACGTTTTCAACCGGAAGTTTAGCAGGAAATTTAAAATTGCACTTTATAAGTTAACCCGGCCGTATTGGCATGTGTTGCAATGTTAAGATTTCATCATTGATATATAAACTATCAGACTGCGTGGTCGGTAGTAGTGGGTTTCAGTAGGCCTTTAAGTAATGTACAACTCCACCTCTGCATACATGTTCAAGATGTTTTATTGCTTTTGGTCCCTGGTTGTCATTTTTATTCAAGTGCAGAATTTTGCTAACAGACAAAGTACATTCTATTGTTGTTTGTTTGTTTGTTTGTTTGATTAACCTTGGAGATTTAAATGTTTTCGTTCCAATTATAATGCTAAAATACATAAGAAATACAAGTTTATTGCTTTTGAAAGGATATACATGCATTATTATTATATAATTCTACATATTGAGTCTATTAGAGTGCTAAAACTGCCAAGAATTAATCAATAGTCAATATACCAGTGCAGTTTTTAATCATCACAAAATGATTTTCTCTTACAGGAAGTTAGATTTTGTGTTTTGATGTTTTCATTGCTGCTATTTTACCTGTTTTTAAATGCATAAACAAGGTTAATTGTTTGTTTGTTTTAGCAATTTCACCTTTCCTTTCTTTTAAATGGACAACATTTTAAAGTCATTAAAATTGTAACAGCTGGATGAGCAACACAGTTACAGTAACAATAAATATTTATGAAATAATTAGTTATCTTTTTTGAGCATCAGCTGCCAACTAAAGACGAAGAACCTGAATGGGAGGTATACGTGAGTCATGCGTACATTGGCGACATGCTTGGGACGAACAGTCCTGCAACTCTCCCAACCGGTTGAGGGTGGACACATTATGCACAAAGAACCATGTGGCGACATCTAACACCGTGGTCGGGAACCTTTTTGGCTGAGAGAGCCATGAAAGCCAAATATTTTAAAATGTATTTCCATGAGAGACGTATAATATTTTTTAACACTGAATACAACTAAATGCGTGCATTTTTAAGTAAGACCAACATTTTTAAAGTATAATAAGTCACATTGTTATTCTGAAGCTAACCAATAATAAATAAAATACTTCTTATCATTAATGCGACTTCTTGAACAGGTGCGGTAGAAACGGCTGGATGGATTAAAATGCTTGAGAATGTTTTATATTTTTTTAGCGTTATTTTTAACACTGATTACCAACTAAATTATTCATTACTTATCGTGTTAAGCAATGTCAGCTAAGATTTATCTGAGAGCCAGATGCAGTCATCAAAAGAGCCATATCTGGCTCGTGAGCCTTAGGTTCCATACCCCTGATCTAACATAATGTAGACACATGAAACAACATCTAATACAATCTACAATGTAGCAATATGTAGTAACATTTTGTTGACAACATGGATGCCAGAGGACAATGGCAACTTGTGACTAAACTTTGGGGCTCAGATGGTAAAGTGGCCGACCAGAAACTAGGGATGTGCGGTATACCGGTACTAATAAAGTACAGCGGTACTAATGAATTAAAAAAAAGGTACCACACTCCATCCATCCATCCATTTTCTACCGCTTATTCCCTTTGGGGTCGCGGGGGGCGCTGGAGCCTATCTCAGCTACAACCGGGCGGAAGGCGGGGTACACCCTGGACAAGTCGCCACCTCATCGCAGGGCCAACACAGATAGACAGACAACATTCATACTCACATTCACACACTAGGGCCAATTTTTTTAGTGTTGCCAATCAACCTATCCCCAGGTGCATGTCTTTGGAGGTGGGAGGAAGCCGGAGTACCCGGAGGGAACCCACGCAGTCACGGGGAGAACATGCAAACTCCACACAGAAAGATCCCGAGGCCAGGATTGAACTCACGACTACTCAGGACCTTCGTATTGTGAGGCAGACGCACTAACCCCTCTTCCACCGTGCTGCCCAGGTACCACACTGCCTCTGAAAAATACTGGTACTATTTTTTTTTTTTTTTTCATTGGACGTGATGGCGCGCCACGGTGACATTGCTGCGAATATGAGCTGAGGCGCACGTGAGTGAACACACACACACACACAGAACACATAAACTCAAAAAACAGCATGGAGACAAAAAAGGGAGAAAAGACGTATTTTGGCTTAAAAACTAACGATAATGGTGATGCTATAAACACTGAAGCACCACTCTGCTAGCTTTAAAACATATCTAGCTAACCGATATCGTCAGTCTTGTACCACTCAAAAAAATAATGGAGGTTTGAACAGATTCCCACTTTGTCTTTCTTTATTTCACATATACACAGCATTCCACTCCAACAAACTCAATCTACGTGTCTCTTCTATTCCCGGAATCACACACCACTTCCGATTTCCTGAACCCGCGAGTCCCGCCCCACAGTTAAAGCCGTGGGCTAGAACCCAGCTGCTACACTGCGTAGTGTTCTAGCTACTTCTAAATCACTAATCCTCGCTTCCATTGCGACAAATAATGTAGGTTTCTTACAATTAACATCCCTGCAGGACAAAGAATAGCTAAACATGTTTCACGACACACTGTTGGATACAATAGCTAACCGCTAACAGCAAGCTAGCGCGCTCCTCAATGTAAACAAATGGGTGGATCTATACAAATGTTGACTAACAATTCCAAGTACAAGAGCCATATATAGTCCAAAATACAATGACTACATCAATATTATTTATCAAAAAAAAAAAGTTTTTATTGTTTGCAAACTTGAGAAAAACGTCCCTGGACAAAGGAGAACTTTAATTATGACCAATGTATGACCACTTGGTATCGGATCCTCACCCATATTTGTAGTATCAGCCAAAACTTATGTAAAGTATCCAAACAACAAAAGAATAAGTGATTATTACATTTTAACAGAAGTGTAGGTAAACATGTTAAAACAGAAAGAAGGCAGATATTAACAGTAAATAAGCAAGTAGATTAATAATACATTTTCTACCGCTTTCCCTCATAATTTTGACAAAATAATAGAATGGGAAATTACACAATATGTTACTGCAAACGTCAGCAGCCAAATTAGGAGCCTTTGTTTGCTTACTTACTACTAAAATACAATTTTTTTTCTTTGAGTATGTTCATCTTATTTCATGCAAAAATGGTTTGCTTGCAATTAGATTAATGTAATTAATGTATCATAATATATTATGTTAAAATAAAGCCAATAATGAAATTTTTTTGTGCTTCCCTTTATTTTGAAAAGTATCAAAAAACATTTTGGTGCCAGTACGGGACAAACCTGACTGTCTGATTGTGGCAATCAGTGTCAGAACTTGGTCCGCATTGCCAGCAGTAAGTCGGACACATTTCCAGTGAGGGTTGGACTTCGCCAAGGCTGCCCTTTGTCACCGATTTCTAGGCGCAGTCAAGGCGTTGAGAGGATCCGGTTTGGTGGCTGCAGGATTAGGTCTCTTCTTTTTGCAGATAACGTGGTCCTGATGGCTTCATCTTCAGCTCTCACTGAATTGGTTCACAGCAGAGTGTAAAGCGACTGGGAGGAGAATCAGCACCTCCAAGTCAGAGTCCATGGTTCTCGCCCGAAAAAGGGTGGAGTGCCATCTCCGGGTTGGGGAAGAGACCCTGCCCCAAGTGGAGGAGTTCAAGTACCTCTGAGTCTTGTTCGCGAATGAGGGAAGAGTGGCTCGTGAGATCGACAGGCGTCTTCAGTATCGATCCGTTGTGGTGAAGAAGGAGCTGAGCCGGAAGGCAAAGCTCTCAATTTACCGGTCGATCTACGTTTCCATCCTCACCTATGGTCATGAGCTTTGGGTGATGACTGAAAGAACAAGATCACGGGTACAAGCGGCCGAAATGAGTATCCTCCGCCCTTAGAGATAGGGTGAGAAGCTCTGTCATCCGGGAGGAGCTCAAAGTAAAGCCGCTGCTCCTCCCCATCGAGAGGAGCCAGATGAGGTGGTTCGGGCATCTGGTCAGGATGCCACCCGGACGCCTCCCTAGGGAGGTGTTTAGGGCACGTCCGACCGGTAGGAGACCCCAGGGAAGACCTAGGACACGTTGGGAACGCCTCAGGATCCCCCGGGCGGAGCTGGATGAAGTGGCTGGGGAGAGGGAAGTCTGGGCTACCCTGCTTAGGTTGCTGCCACCGCGACCCGACTTTGGATAAGTGGAAGAAGATGGATGGATGGATACGGGACAAACCTGCAAGGAACCGGAGGGTTCAAATCCTTGAGCAAGACACTTCACCCACCTCGCTCACATTGCCAAAAAGTTTCGATATCAGACAAAACAAGAAGAACAATCTTTTGAATTATTTATATTATTTACCAAAATAGCATGCTCATGGAATGAAGAGCTGCGTAGTGGTTCCAGTCAGCTGTTTGGAAGCTGCTGATAAACAAGCCATTTAACAACAACTGGTCTTTGTGGGGAAATAATAATACAATCTTTGTTGGGCACTGCGGGCAGGAATAAAGTTGACCTCTCAAAAAAAGCATCACACGGACGGAAACATTCAGTAACGATTTAGCAAAGAACGACCTTAATATGAAGGGCTACAAACTCATCACCATTCGGACTTCGACCGGCTAGTTAGCTAGCTGCACCTGTCGGCGAACACCTTCGCTTTGCCCGACTAAAGAGGACTCCGGTAAGGCCGTTAATGGTCCATCGAACCACGTCCGCACACGCGTAACGAACCGCGGCCTCACGTCGCTGTCACCAAGCTGCCGGGCTCCTGGTGCGCTCCCTGGGGCGTTAGCAGCTAGCTAAAGAGCAGCTGCCGCCGCCGAGCTCGCACCTCGGCCGGATATGAGCCTTCGGAAGGGTTTGGGTGTTGTTCAGCGAGCAAAGTGAAGCACCGGACAAAGTCTGACCGAATGCGGCAGCAGAATGTTGAACTCACCAGCAGCTCCCGTTTCTTCAACATCTTCCATAGAAACAACGCGCGCCTCGCTTGTCTCGGACAAGAATGAAGCCACCATCTCACACGCGCTGACGGTTCACGCACAGGTACACGTTGCTTCCGGGTGTGCTTTCAAAACAAGAGCATGACTTCCGTTCGCAAACTACAATCATTAATTAATAAACCTAATTAGTTACCTGGCGAACATTTAGGTGTTTTTCTTTTTACTATACACAATTTACAGTTGAAAATTATACTCTTACTCGCACTGACTTGCAGCTATCTTTGTTTGTGTAATGCAGTGATGTCCAAAATGCGGCCCGCAGCTCATCTTTTAACGACCCGCCAAAAATATTAATAAAAAAAAAGTGGAATAAAAGAGCAAACAGGTGAAATGTACCGTATTTTTCGGACTATAAGTCGCAGTTTTTTTTCATAGTTTGGCCGGGGGTGCGACTTATACTCAGGAGCGACTTATGTGTGAAATTAACACATTACCGTAAAATATCAAACAATATTATTTACCTCATTCACGTAAGAGACTAGACGTATAAGATTTCATCGGATTTAGCAATTAGGAGTGACAGATTGTTTGGTAAACGTATAGCATGTTCTATATGTTGTAGTTATTTGAATGACTCTACCATAATATGTTACGTTAACATACCAGGCACGTTCTCAGTTGGTTATTTATGCGTCATATAACGTACACTTATTCAGCCTGTTGTTCACTATTCTTTATTTATTTTAAATTGTCTTTCAAATGTCTATTCTTGGTGTTGGGTTTTATCAAATAAATTTCCCCCAAAAATGCGACTTATACTCCAGTGCGACTTATGTTTTTTCCTTCTTTATTATGCATTTTTGGCCGGTGCGACTTATACTCTGGAGCGACTTATAGTCCGAAAAATATGGTAACTTTTATTTATTTATTTTTTATTTAGCCTTTATTTAACCAGGTAAAATCCCATTGAAATCAAAGATCTTTTTTCCAAAGGAGACCTGGCTAAGAGGGCAGCAGCAAGGTTACATTAAAAACAGTAAACAACACATAAAACATCAAATTTACAACATTAAAACTTGCTCACATAACACATGTGCATACAGACAAGGTAGACTGCAATCCTTTCACAGAAGCTTTAAACTCATTTAATGTAACAAGGGTTTGAAGTTGAAGATTCGATTGTAGGTTATTCCAAGCCTTCCTTGTTTCTTTGTTAAAAGACAAGATAGATAAGATGGAGTGATACCCAGAATGGTTTTGTAGATGAACACATACCAATGATGGAGGCGTCGAACACAAAGTTAACCATTGAGTATAACACACAATGGTGAGTAAGGGGAGCGCAGTTGGTGATGAATCTCAGTGCCCCATGGTACACACTAACGAGGACAAGTTGCGTTGTTGACTCTTAATAACACAAAGCGGCCATGCAGGCTGTTTTTTTCTTGTAAAATGTCATTGCTCATAAAATAATAATCAATCAAAATCCATGTTGTTATGAATTATTACCCTATTAAAGGCTCCCATTATTTCACGTCAAATGTTCCACTTTGCCAAAAACTAGGTTTTCCGGGTGTACTTTCAAAACAAGAGCCTGACTTCCGTTCGCAAACTACAATCATCCATCCATTTTCTACCGCTTGTCCCTTTTTTGGGGTCGCGGGAGCCTATCTCACCGGCGGTAGGTGGGGTACACCCTGGACAAGTCGCCACCTCATCCCAGCAAACTACAATCATTAATTAATAAACCAATTCAGTTACCTGACGAACATTTAGGTGATTTTTTATTATACCCAATTTACAGGTAAGAAATAATACTCTTACCCGCACTGACTTGCAGCTATATTTGTTTGTGTAATGTAGGTATGTCCAAAATGAGGCCCGCAGCTAATTTTTTAACGACCCACCAAAAATATTAATTAAACAAAAAAAGTGGAATAAAAGAGCAAACAGGTGAAATGCAATGAGAAAAAGTTGCTTTGTTGACTCTTAATAACACAAAGCTGCCATGCAGGCTGTTTTTTTCTTTTAAGATGTCATTGCTCATAAAATAATAATGAATCAAAATCCATGTTGTTATGAATTATTACACTATTAGAGGCTCCCCTTATTTCACGTCAAATGTTCCACTTTGAAGTATTTTTTGGGGAAAAATACTGCATGTTTTGTGTGTTTGCTATTAAAAATTTGCTTTTCCGGGTGTACTTTCAAAACAAGAGCATGACTTCCGTTGGCAAACTACAATCATTAATATTCAAACCTTTTCAGTTACCTGACGAAGATTTAGGTGTTTTTTTACTATACCCAATTAACAGGTAAAAATAATACTCTCACTCGCAATGACTTGCAGCTATCGTTGTTTGTGTAATGCAGGGATGTCCAAAATGCGGCCCGGGGGCCATATGCGGCCCGCTGCTCATTTTTTAACGACCCGCCAAAAATATTAATTAAACAAAAAAAAGTGGAATAAAACAGCAAACAGGTGAAATGTAATGAGAACAAGTTGCGTTGTTAACTCTTAATAACACAAAGCGGCCATGCAGGCTGTTTTTTTATTTTAAGATGTCATTGCTCAAAAAATAATAATGAATCAAAATCCACGTTGTTATGAATTATTACCCTATTAAAGTCTCCCATTATTTCACGTCAAATGTTCCACTTTGAAGTATTTTTTGGGGAAAAATATTGCATGTTTTGTGTGTTTGCTATTAAAAATTAGGTTTTCCGAGTGTACTTTCAAAACAAGAGCATGACTTCTGTTCGCAAACTACAATCATTAATTAATAAACCTAATCAGTTACCTGACGAACATTTAGGTGTTGTTTTTTTTTACTATACCCAATTTACAGGTAAAAATAATACTCTTACTCGCACTGACTTGCAGCTATCTTTGTTTGTGTAATGTAGGTATGTCCAAAATGCAGCCCGCAGCTAATTTTTTAACGACCAGCCAAAAATATTAATAAAAAAAAAAAAGTGGAATAAAAGAGCAAACAGGTGAAATGTAACTTTTTTTATTTAGCCTTTATTTAACCAGGTAAAATCCCATTGAGATCAAATATCTCTTTTCCAAGGGAGACCTGGCCAAGAGGGCAGCAGCAAGGTTACATTAAAAACATTAAACTACACATAAAACATCAAATTTACAACATTAAAACTTGCTCACATAACACATGAGCATACAGACAAGGCAGACTGCAATCCTTTCACATAAGCTTTAAACTCATTTAATGTAACAAGGGTTTGAAGTTGAAGATTCGATTGTAGGTTATTCCAAGCCTTCGGTGCTGAAAACCTAAATGCTTTCTTGCCCAGTTCAGTTCTTACTTTGGGGACAACAAATTGCAAAACATTCATTGAACGAAGATTGTGACTTCCTTGTTTCTTTGTTAAAAGACAAGATAGATAAGATGGAGTGATACCCAGAATGGTTTTGTAGATGAACACATACCAATGATGGAGGCGTCGAGCACAAAGTTAACCATTGAATATAACACACAATGGTGAGTAAGGGGAGCGCAGTTGGTGATGAATCTCAGTGCCCCATAGTACACACTAATGAGAACAAGTTGCGTTGTTGACTCTTAACAACACAAAGCGGCCATGCAGGCTGTTTTTTTCATGTAAAATGTCACTGCTCATAAAATAATAATCAATCAAAATCCATGTTGTTATGAATTATTACACTATTAAAGGCCTACTGAAACCCACTACTAGCGACCACGCAGTCTGATAGTTTATATATCAATGATGAAATCTTAACATTATAACACATGCCAATACGGCCGGGTTAACTTATAAAGTGACATTTTAAATTTGCCGCTAAACTTCCGGTTCGAAACGCCTCTGAGGATGACGTATGCGCGTGACGTAGCCCGGGGAACACGGGTATGCCTTCCACATTGAAGCCAATACGAAAAAGCTCTGTTTTCATTTCATAATTCCACAGTATTCTGGACATCTGTGTTCGTGAATCTGTTGCAATCATGTTCATTGCATTATGGAGAAAGAAGCTGAGCAAGCAAAGAAGAAAGTTGTCGGTGCGAAATGGACGTATTTTTCGAACGTAGTCAGCAACAACAGTACACAGCCGGCGCTTCTTTGTTTACATTCCCGAAAGATGCAGTCAAGATGGAAGAACTCGGATAACAGAGACTCTAACCAGGAGGACTTTTGACTTCGATACACAGACGCCTGTAGAGAACTGGGACAACACAGACTCTTACCAGGATTACTTTGATTTGGATGACAAAGACGCAGACGTGCTACTGTGAGTATGCAGCTTTGGCTTCTAAACATTTGATCGCTTGACCGTATGTGCGCAACTTTTTAAAAATATATAAGCTTTATGAACCTTGGGTTGGGTGAACGGTCTTTTGGGCTGAGTGATTGTGTGTGTTGATCAGGTGTTTGAATTGTATTGGCGTGTTCTATGGAGTTAGGAGCTAGCAGAGGAGCTAGGAGTTAACATAACAAAGACATAGGTGTTTTTATGCAGGATTAATTTGTGTCATATTAAATATAAGCCTGGTTGTGTTGTGGCTAATAGAGTAAATATATGTCTTGTGTTTATTTACTGTTTTAGTCATCCCCAGCTGAATACCAGGTACCGTGAGTATGCAGCCTTGGCTGCTAAACATTTGATAGCTTGACCGTACGTGCGCGTCACGTACGTAACTTTTTAAAAATATATGAGCTTTATGAACCTTGGGTTAGGTGAACTGTCTTTTGGGCTGAGTGATTGTGTGTGTTGATCAGGTGTTTGAATTGTATTGGCGTGTTCTATGGAGCTAGGAGCTAGCATAGGAGCTAGGAGCTAGCATAACAAACACGCAGGTGTTTTTATGCAGGATTAATTTGTGGCATATTAAATATAAGCCTGGTTGTGTTGTGGCTAATAGAGTATATATATGTCTTGTGTTTATTTACTGTTGTAGTCATTCCCAGCTGAATATCAGGTCACCCCCGGCTCTCACAGCATCTTCCCTATCTGAATAGCTTCAACTCCCCACTAGTCCTTCACTTGCACTTTACTCATCCACAAATCTTTCATCCTCGCTCAAATTAATGGGGAAATTGTCGCTTTCTCGGTCCGAATCTCTCTCACTTCATGCGGCCATCATTGTAAACAATAGGGAACTTTGCGTATATGTTCAACTGACTACGTCACGCTACTTCCGGTAGGGGCAAGCCTTTTTTTTATCAGATACCAAAAGTTGCAATCTTTATCGTCGTTGTTCTATACTAAATCCTTTCAGCAAAAATATGGCAATATCGCGAAATGATCAAGTATGACACATAGAATAGATCTGCTATCCCCGTTTAAATAAAAAAAAATCATTTCAGTAGGCCTTTAAAGGCTCCCATTATTTCACGTCAAATGTTCCACTTTGCCAAAAACTAGGTTTTCCGGGTGTACTTTCAAAACAAGAGCCTGACTTCCGTTCGCAAACTACAATCATCCATCCATCCATCCATCCATTTTCTACCGCTTGTCCCTTTTTTGGGGTCGTGGGGGGTCGCTGGAGCCTATCTCAGCGGCGGTAGGCGGGGTACACCCTGGACAAGTCGCCACCTCATCACAGCAAACTACAATCATTAATTAATAAACCAATTCAGTTACCTGACGAACATTTAGGTGATTTTTTATTATACCCAATTTACAGGTAAAAAATAATACTCTTACTCGCACTGACTTGCAGCTATCTTTGTTTGTGTAATGTAGGTACAGAGCCGGCCCAAGGCATAAGCGTACTAAGCGCTTGCTTAGGGCCCCGCGGCCACCAGGGGGCCCCCAAAAGCAATTAACAAAAAATTCTCATTTTTAATTTTTTGCATGTACGTGTCTGAGTCGGACTCGTACCTGGCAGTGATTAGTATTAATAACAAAGTCGGCCATCAGATTTCTTACAGTGATGTCATAAATGACTTTGCCTCCAGAAAAGCCAGGAAGCACAGGTTTTAAGGAGTGGGTGGAGTGGTGTGGGTGGTGAAGTACAGAGGAACAAAACTGTGATGTGATGGTCAAATGTGTGAATTAAGGACCTTAATTTAAGGTAGTTTATTTTGATTTTTTCCCCAAATTTTTTTGGCACATCGTTATGTACATTTACATAGTTTTAATATGTACTAGTAACTTTATATTTGTTTATAAACCGTTATGTTACCTTGTTTCTAGTAACTCTGTTCATTAATATTATTTAAGTATTTGCTTGATATTTAATTTAATTATGTTGTTTTTTGTACAATTGAATTTGTTCCTTTTTATATGTATTTAAGTGATTTTATTGTTGCACTTTATTGTTGTTCTTGCACTACGAATTCTTTTTGCACATTGCTGTTTCAGGTTTTTGTTACTAAAAATAAAAAAGTGAATCAGAATCAGCTTTATTGTCCAGTTATGTTTAACACACATGGAATTTAACTTCAGTAGACTGCGCTATCTTTGTACAAAGTAAACATTAAATATGAACAATTAACTAAAAATATAAACTAGTAATTAAAGACTAATATGTACAAGACTGATGAGACAAGATGACACTTTTACTGTAAATACAAAGCTTTGGACTGTTCAACCCCAGGCCACTCTTGTAGCTGAATGTGTTCCACATTTTAAGATTAGGAACCATATGTGACACTCTGGACATCATTCGTTCATTCATTGGTATTATTTATGTTCTTAACTGGGCCACCCCCATATCTTTATAAATGACATGTCATTTGTAAAGACATGCCAGGCTGACAATAGGATAATGTAAACAACACTGCCAGAGCCGCAATGAGTTTATAGTAGGTGGGTGAATGATCAACAATCAATATTATTGGCAGAAATAGAGGGCCCCAAAATCTAATTTTGCTTAGGGCCCCATGGAGGCTTGGGCCGGCACTGTGTAGGTATGTCCAAAATGCGGCCTGCAGCTAATTTTTAAACGACCCGCCAAAAATATTAATACAAAAAAAAGTGGAATAAAAGCGCAAACAGGTGAAATGTAACCAAAAAAAGTTGCTTTGTTGACTCTTAATAACACAAAGCTGCCATGCAGGCTGTTTTTTTCTTTTAAGATGTCATTGCTCATAAAATAATAATGAATCAAAATCAACGTTGTTATGAATTATTACCCTAAAGGCTCCCATTATTTCACGTCAAATGTTCCACTTTGATGTGTTTTTGGGGAAAAAATACTGCATGTTTTGTGTGTTTGCCATTAAAAAGTAGGTTTTCCGGGTGTACTTTCAAAACAAGAGCATGACTTCCGTTCGCAAACTACAATCATTAATGAATAAACCTATTCAGTTACCTGACGAATATTTAGGTGTTTTTTTACTATACCCAATTAACAGGTAAAAATAATACTCTCAATCGCACTGACTTGCCGCTATCTTTGTTTGTGTAATGCAAAGATGTCCAAAATGCGGCCCGCAGCTAATTTTTTAACAACCCGCCAAAAATATTAATAATTAAAAAAAAAGTGGAATAAAAGAGCAAACAGGTGAAATGCAACGAGAACAAGTTGCGTTGTTGACTCTTAATAACACAAAGCTGCCATGCAGGCTGTTTTCTTCTTTCAAGATGTCATTGCTCATAAAATAATAATGAATCAAAATCTATGTTGTTATGAATTATTACCCTATTAAAGGCTCCCATTATTTCACATCAAATGTTCCACTTTGAAGTATTTTTTGGGAAAAATACTTTTTTGTGTGTTTGCCGTTAAAAACTAGGTTTTCTATGACACAAAGGGCATTAAACAAAGAAAAAAAGCAACATGAAAAAACAAATTATAAAAAATTCCGGTAAGTACACAGCAGAAGTGTCGCAAAAGTCACACGTAAAAAGACAGCTAATAGAGGGTTACTGCTTCACACACATCTAATTACACACACACACACTCACATTTTTTTTTACACACACACCGATCAAATTACGTTTACACAAATATTTTTTTACACGCTGATAAATCATCAATTCATAATACAGACAGATTTGTTTTTTTACACACAGACAAATCATAATACGGACGGACAACTTAAAACACACACACACGGATCTGATTACACACTCACAGATTGAGATACAAGTTTGCAAATATTTTTAAAAAAATGATACTTCCATATGATATGAAGTTGATTTAACAATTTAAGCATTACCTCCCTGCTTGGCACTCAGCATCAAGGGCTGGAATTGGGGGTTAAATCACCAAATTGATTCCCGAGTGCGGCCACCGCTGCTGGTCATTGCTCCCCTCACCTCCCAGGGGGTGGAACAAGGGGATGGGTCAAATGCAGAGGTTAATTTCACCACACCGAGTGTGTGGGTGACTATCAGTGGTACTTTAACTTTAACTTTAACTTTAAACCAAAAAAATGTATGACTTATTTTTAACAGTTATGCGTGGGACCCTTTTAGATCCCTGTAGTGTTGGGGTTTTTTTGTTGTTTTTTTTCCAAAACTGTCATTGCTCAAATTATGATATTGAATCAAAATAAATGTTAAGAATTATTGACTTATTGAAGGCTCCAATTATTTGACATCAAATGCTCTACTTTGAATTTTTTTTGGGAGGGTGTTGAATGACCAGACGGAGGGAAATACTTTATAAAGTGATGGTGTTTATTCTCAACTCGCTGGTACAGCTGTCAGTCGTACTGGTTGATCTCACAGCATATATAGAAAAGAACCGGCTTGCGCATGCGCAGAACACAATAACAAATACGGTGGCTGCCAAGGTACAATATACTAAGAGAGCTTTACGTGAATGCTCTACATCCCCCTTCTTTAGCTCAAAACACAAAGAACAAAACATTTCCTACGAACAACAATTTTCACAATACTCTCTGACAATGTTCCATTTTTTTTTCCTTTTTTTTTTCAATACTCAGTCCTTGTATTTAGGGTTCGGCCTGACAGTGCGACCGAAACGTGTTGTGTATGGACTCTTACCAGAGTGTGTGGGCAGTGGAGATACAGGTACCTGGACTGGGGAAGGTTCAATGTCATGAGGGTCTTTAATGTCCAGAGGGTCTCCTCGTCCCTCATCATAGAGAGGAGGTGCTCCATAGACAGCTGGATTGAAGGGCTGCAAGTCGGCACTGTCAGGCTGATCTGGGGGTCGCTCGGCAACAGGCAACAGGTGTCTGCGATTTCTCCTGTAGTCCTTGCCTCCAGACTGGATGATGTAAGACCGTGGCTCTTCACAGATCTTTCCCACCGTGCCCATGCGATCGTACCCCCGGGGAGTCTGCATCCTGACGACTTCGCCCTCCTGCAGTGGTCGTAAAGGGCGGCTGGTCTTGTCAAAGCTCAGCTTCTGGGCGAGCCTCTTCTTCTGTAGCTGAGCTGTGACTAGTTGGGTGTTGAGAGGGGCTGGCTGCAGTAACTGTTTGCTGATGGGGAGGGTAGTGCGGGTCTGCCTTGACATTAGTCTCTGTGCAGGTGAGCAAAGCTGTGCGTCACGAGGGATATTCCTTAGGTTCAAAAGGTTGAGGAACGCATCTGTGCCGTCCCTCTTTGACTTCTCCATCAGTTGTTTAGCACTTTGCACTGCCCTTTCAGCCAAACCGTTGCATTGTGGGAACTCAGGGCTGCTGGTTACGTGATTTAAGTCCCACTGTGCAGCAAAATCTCTGAACTTCTGGCTCGTATACTGTCTGGCATTGTCTGAAATGAGAAGGTGGGGGGAGCCATGTACAGAGAAGTGTCTTTTCAGCTTTGTGATGACTGTCGCTGATGTGATGTCCTTGAGAAGGTCGATATCATACCAGCCAGAGTATGAGTCTACGAGCACCTGAAAATGCTTGCCATCCCATTCAAAGATGTCGGTTGCCACTATAGACCATGGTAAGTCAGGAACTGGATGTGGCTGCAGTGGTTCCTTCTGCTGATGGTGCCTCTGGCTGTTGCAAACAGAGCACGAGAGTACTGCTCTGTCAATGTCTCTGCTCATGTTGGGCCAAAACACTAGATCTCAGGCTCTACGTTTAGTGGACTCTGCTCCTGGGTGTCCTCTGTGCATAATGTCTGTGTAAACTGTCTGTAGTGACTGGGGAATGACAAGTTTGTGACCTTTCATGATGACCCCTTCCTCGATGATAAGTTCGTCTCTGAACGGGAAGAATCGACTGATGGACAGTGGGGCAGTGTGCTGTTTAGCAGGCCATCCGTGTCTGATAACGGAAGAGAGGGTCTGTAGTAGGTAGTCTTCTGCTGTGTGTTTCTTTAGTTCGTCTAGGCGGCTGGATGAGATTCGGCTGAATGACATCACTTCAAAGTCGTTTAACTCGTTCACATGCTCAAGTGTGGACGCCCTGGGGGCGCGTGACAGAGTATCAGCCAGATACATCTGTTTCCCTTTTTTGTAAACCAGGTCAATGTTATATTTCTGCAGCTGCAGCATCATACGTTGAAGTCGTGCAGGCGCTGTGTAGATCGGCTTTCTGATGATTGTGACCAGAGGTTGGTGGTCAGTTTCAATGGTGACTGGCTTTCCGTAGACGTAATCATTAAATCGTGAACATGCAAACACAACTGCCAGAAGTTCTTTCTCAATTTGGGCATAGTGTGTCTCTGTTTGAGTCATTGTCCTTGACGCGTAGGCAATTGGTCTTCCCCCTTGTAGACACGCTGCCCCCAGCCCGTGTTGTGAAGCATCACATGTGAGCGTGACTGGTAGGTCGACGTTGTAGTACGACAGGACAGGCGGACTGGAAATACATTTTTTTAAGTGTGTCATAGGCATAGGCCCTCACTAGTGAACACATGGCCGACATAACTGACCTCTGTCAGCCGGAACTTGCATTTGAGGGGGTTTAACCTCAGATTAACCGTGCGTGCGCGGTCAAGCACCCTCTTCAGGTTTGCGTCGTGCTCTGCCTCAGTACGGCCTCCGACGATGATGTCGTCCACAATGATGGCACAGGGGTAACCAGCAAAAATCTGTTCCATTGTGCGCTGGAATACCTCGCTGGCTGAATTTATTCCAAACGGCATTCTGAGAAATCTGTAGTGCCCAAAGGGTGTGCTGAATGTGGTTAGCAGGGAAGACTTGTTATCCAAGGAGATCTGCCAGAAAGAGCTTTTAGCGTCTAAAACGGAGAACAATGTTGCGTTCGCCATTTGTGATGCCACCTCCTCAACTGTACGCATCGGATGATGGGGGCGCTTTAAAGCTGTGTTGAGGTCTCTGGGATCAATGCAGATTCTTATATCCTTTGTCTGCTTCTTGTTTGTTGCTACCATGGATGACACCCATTCAGTTGGCTCAGATACGGGAGTGATGACACCAATGCCTACCATCCTCTCAAGTTCTGCCTTCACTCTGTCCTGCATAGCTACAGGGATGCGGCGTGCTGGGTGGACAACAGGGTGCACCACAGGGTCCAGTTTCATGGAGTATGTCACCGGTAACTTGCCAAGTTCGTCCTTAAACAGATCTGCATACTCAGTGAATATTTTATGTGGCAAGTTGGCATCTTTATCCACACTGAGTTGGTGAACGTCTTTGCTCAGTGTCACCAGCTTCATGTGCAGACTTGCTTGTAGGCCTAGTAGTGGCTGGACATTTTTCTCCACGACGTGGAATTGTAGTGCATGTTGCTGACCTGCTAGTTTACATTGCAAAAATACTGAGCCCAGGGTGCTAATCAGATTTCCCCCATATGCGACAAGGTTAATGATTATTGAACGGTCAATTAGTTCCCCGTTCTCCACATGTTTGAAGGCATCATAGGATAGGACATTGCATTGTCCCCCTGTATCGACTTTCATTTCGATGGGCTTGTCATTGATGTGTATAGTTGCGAATGCTACACTTTTTTTCAGCACGTTAGAGTCTGTTTTGTCTGTGACCACTGGTGTTATTCCGTCAATACAGAATGTCTCATTGTCGGTAGCGTTACCTGTGGCCTGATCCATTTCGACTTGGTGGACGGATTCTCTGGAAAACTGTGTCCTTGAGTATCTCTGCGCACACTGCCCCACTGTCCATCAGTCGATTCTTCCCGTTCAGAGACGAACTTATCATCGAGGAAGGGGTCATCATGAAAGGTCACAAACTTGTCATTCCCCAGTCACTACAGACAGTTTACACAGACATTATGCACAGAGGACACCCAGGAGCAGAGTCCACTAAACGTAGAGCCCGAGATCTAGTGTTTTGGCCCAACATGAGCAGAGACATTGACAGAGCAGTACTCTCGTGCTCTGTTTGCAACAGCCAGAGGCACCATCAGCAGAAGGAACCACTGCAGCCACATCCCACTTCTGACACCATGTTGAATGACCAGACGGAGGGAAATACTTTATAAAGTGATGGTGTTTATTCTCAACTCGCTGGTACAGCTGTCAGTCGTACTGGTTGATCTTACAGCATATATAGAAAAGAACCGTCTTGCGCATGCGCAGAACACAATAACAAATACGGTGGCTGCCAAGGTACAATATACTAAGAGAGCATTACGTGAATGCTCTACAGAGGGGTTTTGGATAATTGTATTTTTTAATGCCAATTTTGCCATTAAAAACTATTTTTTATAAAAATAAATGTTGATATGATTGATTGGAATTGTAAATACAATTACAGGAGTGACGTCACACCCCGACCCGGAAGCACAACAGCAGCTGGTGAACGCTCACAAATTAGCCTGTTCTCGGTCTTCTCTTCTTTCGAAAACGGTTGTTTATGTATTTTCCCATTGTGAATTGTAAACGAACAGTAGCAACTACAGCCGCGCCACCAGCAGGTAACGTTTTAGTTTTATTGTTTAGCATCACCGCGGAACAGTTAGCCAGCATGCTAACTGTTTATATGTGAAGTCATGTGATGCTCCTTCGCACGTAAACACATCCTTAGCTAGCTTACATCCTTAGTTAGCGTCATTCAGACGTCAAACTCATCTAAAATAACTTGTAACTAACCCCGGTAAGTAACCGAACTTGGGCATGCTGTGAAAACTTGCTACACTACAATTCTGAAGTGCATACAGCACGGATCTTTCCAGTTTGTGGCTAAAAGCGTCAGTGACGTAACCTTTGACCCCCGAATTTTGCAGGGGCGCGATGGGCAACCAGCTGGCGGGCATCGCCCCGTCCCAGATCTTGTCTGTGGACAGCTACTTCTCGGACATCCACGACCATGAGTACGACAAAAGTCTGGGCAGTACGCGCTTCTTCAAGGTGGCGCGGGCCAAACACAGAGAGGGCCTGGTGGTGGTCAAGGTGTTCGCCATCCAGGACCCCTCGCTGCCGCTCACCAGCTACAAGCAGGAGCTGGAGGAGCTGAAGATCCGCCTGCACTCGTGCCAGAACTGCCTGCCCTTCCAGAAGACCTCCCTGACGGAGAAGGCCGCCATTTTGTTCCGGCAATACGTCCGGGACAACCTGTACGACCGCATCAGCACCAGGCCTTTCCTGAACAACGTGGAGAAGCGCTGGCTGGCCTTCCAGATCCTCAACGCGGTGGACCAGGCGCACAAGGCCGGCGTGCGCCACGGCGACATAAAGACTGAGAACGTGATGGTGACCAGCTGGAACTGGGTGCTGCTCACCGACTTTGCCAGCTTCAAGCCCACCTACCTGCCTGAGGACAACCCCGCCGACTTCAACTACTTCTTCGACACGTCCCGGCGCCGGACATGCTACATCGCGCCCGAGCGCTTCGTGGACGGGAGCATGTTTGCCGCCGAGAGCGACCAGAACACGCCGCTGGTGGACCTCACCAACAACAACCAGAGGAGCAGAGGGGAGCTCAAGCAGGCCATGGACATCTTCTCTGCAGGTGCTCCACGCCGTCGTCCCAAAGATGCGCAAAAAGGCCGAGAGGGCTCACTTTGACTCGTGTGTGTGTGTGTTGCTTTTAGGCTGCGTGATTGCTGAGCTGTTCACGGAGGGCGTCCCGCTCTTCGATCTGTCCCAGCTCCTGGCGTACCGTAAGGGACACTTCCAGACCGAGCAGGTCCTGGAAAAGATTGAGGACCGCAGCATCCGAGAGCTGGTGAGGATGCAGTTTGCACGTTGCTAATTCCGATACACTACCGATATTGGAGCTTTGAGTATTGGCCGATAGCAATAATAATTCAATATATACATATACATACCTATATACTAGGGGTGTGGGAAAAAATCGATTTGAATTTAAATCGCGATTCTCACGTTGTACGATTCAGTATCGATTCTCATTTTTCAAAAATCGATTTATTTTATTTATTTATTTATTTCATTTATTTTTATTAATCAATCCAACAAAATAATACAAAACAATACCATAACAATGCAATCCAATTCCAAAACCAAACCCAACCCAGCAACACTCAGAAGAGCAATAAACAGAGCAATTGAGGAGACAAACATGACACAGAACAATCCAAAAGTAGTGAAACAAAAAGGAATATTATCAACAACAGTATCAATATTAGTAACAATTTCAACATAGCAGTGATTAAAAATCCCTCATTGACATTATCATTAGACATTTATAAAAAAGAAAAAAAAAGAACAATAGTGTCAGAGTGGCTTACACTTGCATCGCATCTCATAAGCTTGACAACACACTGTGTCCAATATTTTCACAAAGATAAAATAAGTCATATTTTTGGTTCATTTAATAGTTAAAACAAATTTACATTATTGCAATCAGTTGATAAAACATTGTCCTTTACAATTATAAAAGCTTTTTACAAAAATCTACTACTCTGCTTGCATGTCAGCAGACTGGGGTAGATCCTGCTGAAGTCCTATGTATTGAATGAATAGAGAATTGTTTTGAATTAGAAAAATATCGTTTTTGAATAGAGAATCGCGTTGAATCGAAAAAATTGATTTATAATCGAATCGTGACCCCAAGAATCGATATTGAATCGAATCGTGGGACACCCAAAGATTCGCAGCCCTAATATATACATATACACATTCATACATATATATATATATATATGTATATATATATATATATACAATATATACATATACGCATACATACATATGTACAATATATACATGTGCATACAGTTATGGTCAAGTTTACATACACTTGTAAAGGACATCATGTTATGGCTGTCTTGAGTTTTCCAATAAATGCTACAACTCTTATTTTTTTGTGATAGAGTGATTGGAGCACATATTTGTTGGTCACAAAAAACATTCATGAAGTTTGGTTCTTTTATGATTTTATTATGGATTTACTGAAAATGTGACCAAATCTGCTGGGTCTAAAGTATACATACAGCAATGTTAATATTTGGTTACATGTCCCTTGGCAAGTTTCACTGCAATAAGGCGCTTTTGGTAGCCATCCACAAGCTTCTGGTTGAATTTTTTACCACTCCTCTTGACAAAATTGGTGCAGTTCAGCTAAATTTGTTGGTTTTCTGACATGGACTTGTTTCTTCAGCATTGTCCACACGTTTAAATCAGGACTTTGGGAAGGCCATTCTAAAACCTTAATTCTAGCCTGATTTAGCCATTCCTTTACCACTTTTGTCGTGTGTTTGGGGTCATTGTCCTGTTGGAACACCCAACGGCGCCCAAAACCCAACCTCCGGGCTGATGATTTTAGGTTGTCCTGAAGAATTTGGAGGTAATCCTCCTTTTTCATTGTCCCATTTACTCTCTGTAAAGCCCCAGTTCCATTGGCAGCAAAACAGGCCCAGAGCATAATACTACCACCACCATGCTTGACGGTAGGCTTGGTGTTCCTGGGATTAAAGGCCTCACTTTTTCTCCTCCAAACATATTGCTGATTATTGTGGCCAAACAGCTCAAATTTTGTTTCATCTGACCACATAACTTTCCTCCAGAAGGTCTTATCTTTGTCCATGTGATGTCAACTGTCAAAAATGACGGCAATACGGTAAAAAAACCCTGGTATCTCAGTCACCAAAATTTAGACTTGCTGCAGGACTGCTCGTATCGCACACAATATCACACACAAGTAAACACTCTGCAGGACTACTTGTAACGCACATGATATCACACATAAGTAAACACGCGGCAGGAGTGCTCGTATTGCACATGATATCACACACAAGTAAACTCGCTGCAGGACTGCTTGTATCGCACATGATATCACACATAAGTAAATGCTCTGCAGGACTGCTTGTATTGCACATGATATCCCACACAAGTACTGTAAACACTCTGCAGGACTACTTGTAACGCACATGATATCACACATAAGTAAACACGCGGCAGGAGTGCTCGTATTGCACATGATGTCACACACAAGTAAACTCGCTGCAAGACTGCTTGTATCGCACATGATATCACACACAAGTAAATGCTCTGCAGGACTGCTTGTATTGCACATGATATCCCACACAAGTACTGTAAACACTCTGCAGGACTGCTTGTATAGCACATTTTACATGGAAGTCGATATCATCTGATACTTGCTGATATGGAACCGATACGTGATAACAGTAGTGGATGGGCACAACCCCATACAGCAAAAATCACGCGACTGTGCCATCCCTCAGGTGGCTCAGATGGTCCAGAGGGAGCCGGAGCGGCGCTTGGCGGCGGAGGACTACCTGAAGCAGCAGAGAGGCAAAGCGTTCCCCGACATCTTCTACACCTTCCTGCAGCCGTACATGGCGCAGTTTGCCAAAGAGACCTTCCAGTCTGCAGACGAGCGAGTGCTAGTTATCCGCAAGAACCTGGATAATATCCTTCACAACCTGCCAGGTGCGCTTTAATGGATAATTTACTAATGTGGGTGTGTCCTTTCACCAGTGTTAGCGTCGCCTTTAATGAGGGGGCGTGTTCTCCACGCAGGCGTGCAATGTTGCCCTCAGGATGACAGCGAGGGCGTTGTGAGCATAAAGGAACACCAGGGCCTCATTGTGCTGGCGTCCGTCATCACTTCCTGCCTGCAGACGCTGCGCTCCTGCGACTCCAAGCTGGCGGCGCTGGAGCTCATCCTCCACCTGGCGCCACGCTTGTGCGTGGACATCCTGCTAGACCGCGTCACGCCGTACCTGCTGCACTTCTGCAACGACCCGGTTCCGCGCGTGCGCGCCCAGGCCGTGCGCACGCTCACCAAGGTGCTGGCGCTGGTCAAGGAGGTGCCACGCAACGACGTCAACATCTACCCGGAGTACATCCTGCCGGGCGTCGCCCACCTCGCGCAGGATGACGCCACCATTGTCCGGCTGGCCTACGCAGGTGAGCCGCCGCCCGTCACACGATGGCATTGTTTTTGTTTCATTCAAGGTGAAAGAAAAAACAACCAACATAACTTTACAAAACCCCAAACCAGTGAAGTTGGCACGTTGTGTAAATCGTAAATAAAAACGGAATACCGGTACAATGATTTGCAAATCCTTTTCAACTTATATTCAATTGAATAGAAAGCAACGTTTGAACTGGTAAACTTAATTTTTTGCAAATATTAGCTCATTTGGAATTTGATGCCTGCAACATGTTTCAAAAAAGCTGACACAAGTGGCAAAAAAGACTGAGAAAGTTGAGGAATGCTCATCAAACACTTATTTGGAACATCCCACAGTGAACAGGCTAATTGGGAAAAGTGGGTGCCATGATTGGGTATAAAAGCAGCTTCCATGAAATGCTCAGTCATTCACAAACAAGAATGGGGCGAGGGTCACCACTCTGTGAACAAATGTGTGAGCAAATTGTCAAACCGTTTAAGAACAACATTTCTCAACGAGCTATTGCAAGGAATTTAGGGATTTCACCATCTACGGTCCGTAATGTCATCAAAAGATTCAGAGAATCTGGAGAAATCACGGCAAGGCCGAAAACCAACCTTGAATGCCTGTGACCTTCGATCCCTTAGGCGGTACTGCATCAAAAAACGACATTAGTGTGTAAAGGATATCACCACATGGGTTCAGGAACACTTCAGAAAACCACTGTCATTAACTACAGTTTGTCGCTACGTCTGTAAGTGCAAATTAAAACCCTACTATGCAAAGAGAAAGCCATTTATCAACGACACCCAGAAACGCTTTGCTGGGCCCGAGCTCAGCTAAGATGGACTGATGCAAAATGGAAAAGTGTTCTGTGGTCTGACGAGTCCACGTTTCAAATAGTTTTTTGAAACTGTGGACGTCTTGTCCTCCGGACCAAAGAAGAAAAGAACCGTCCGGACTGTTTAAGGCGCAAAGTTCAAAAGCCAGCATCTGTGATGGTATGGGGGTGTATTAGTGCCCAAGGCATGGGTAACTTACACATCTGTGAAGGCACCATTAATGCTGAAAGGTACATACAGGTTTTGGAGCAACATATGTTGCCGTCCAAGCAATGTTATCATGGCGCCCATGCTTATTTCAGCAAGACAATGCCAAGCCACATTCTGCCTGTGTTACAACAGCGTGGCTTCATAGTAAAAAAGTGCGGGTACTAGACTGGCCTGCCTGTAGTCCAGACCTGTCTCCCATTGAAAATGTGTGGCGCATTATGAAGCCTAAAATACCACAACGGAGACCCCAGACGGTTAAACAACTTAAGCTGTACATCAAGCAAGAATGGGAAATAATTCCACCTGAAAAGCTTCAGAAATTGGTCTCCTCAGTTCCCAATTGTTGACTGAGTGTTGTTAAAAGGAAAGGCCATGTAACACAGTGGTAAAAATGCCCCTGTGCCAACTTTTTTGCAATGTGTTGCTGCCATTAAATTCTAAGTTAGTAATTATTTGCAAAAAAAAAATATGTTTCTCAGTTTGAACATTAAATATCTTGTATTTGCAGTCTATTCAATTGTATATAAATTGAAAAGGATTTGCAAATCCTTGTATTCAGTTTTTTTTTACGATTTACACAACGTGCCAACTTCACTGATTTTGGGTTTTGAAAAGGAGCAGGAAGAAGTACAACTTATAATATCTCACTTTTCTTGTTCAACGCTGGAGAAAATATATAAGAATACAATATATCTATGGGTAGGCCTGAAGCTGTTAATGAATTTAAAACATTAAAGGTTTAAAAAAAATAAAATTATATATAACATACCGTACTTACCACATACTTGAGCATGTCTGTTTTTCAGCTATGGAGGGAAAGTGTGAGTTTTTGGAAATAAACTGTCTTTGCGAAAATAATATTGTATCAAAATCAGTGTTATGAATTATTCACCTATTAAAGGCTGTAATTACCTTATGTAAACTAGTATTCCATTTAACAACTCATTTTTGGAAATACTGCATATTTTGTGTTTTTCACATAATACATTTTTTTGTTATTTTGTACAAAAAGAACACAAAGATAACATTACAAATACATAAAAACGTTATATCTATGGATAGGTCTGAAGTTGTTGAATAATTTAAAGCATTCAAAGTGAAACATAATATATATAACTTGGAACACTTTAAGCGCGTCTGTTTTTCAGCTAGGGAGTTTTTGAAAAAAAAAATTGTTGTTGCAAAAATAACCATCAAAATCAGTGTTATGAATTATTGACCCTTTAAGGGTTGCAATTACCTCATCTAAAGTATTCCACTTTGATACTCATTTTTGGAAACATTGCATATTTTTTATTTTCTGTTTTTCCCATTTTTGGGGGTATTTTTTGTCTATATATAAATTAGGTGTTTTTTTTTACAAAAAGAGAATACAACTTAAAAACATTATAAATATATAACTGTATATCTGTGAATAGATCTGAAGCTGTTGAAGAAATTAAAGCTTGAAAGTTAAAAAAAAGAAAAGAATAAATAATATGACTTAACGCTTTTTTGAGCGTGTCCGTTTCTTGGCTAAGGAGTAGTGAGTTTAAAAAAAAAAACTGTCATTGTTCAAAAAATAATAATGCATCAAAATCAGTGTTGTTATGAATTATTGACCTATTAAAGGATGTAATTACCTCATCTGAAGTATTCCACTTTGCAACTCGTTTTTGGAAATACTGCATATGTTGTGTATTTCACTTAATAAAAAAATTGTGTTTTTTTTTTGTTTTTTTTACTAAAAGACCATGAAACATAAAAAAAACCATGAGCAATACGTAAAAACTGTCTCTCAGGTGGAAATCTGCTGAAATGTTTGAGGGTAGGCTGGTGGGTGGTGACCATTTAGGATATACAGTATTTCCATCCTTGAAGAAATATAAAAACAACATATTTGTGAACGTCCTTCTCAGAGAACGTGGCGCACCTGGCAGAGAGCGCACTCCGCTTCCTGGAGCTGGTGCAGGAAAACAACGTGAACATGGAGCACGACGTCAGCGGCGAGGACGGCGAGGAGGCGCTGCACCTCAACGAAAACTACGACTCTGGTACGTACGCGCGTGGGGGTCGCCCTCCTCGAGCAGCGCGTGACGGCGTGTGCGTGTGCAGAGCTGCAGGCGCTCCACGAGATGGTGCAGCAGAAAGTGGTGACGCTGCTGAGCGACTCGGAGAATGTGGTCAAGCAGTCGCTGATGGAGAACGGCATCACGCGTCTCTGCGTCTTCTTCGGCCGCCAGAAGGCCAACGACGTGCTGCTGTCGCACATGATCACCTTCCTCAACGACAAGAACGACTGGCACCTGCGCGGCGCCTTCTTCGACAGCATCGTCGGTGAGAAGCTGTGCCGCCGCCATCAGTCGTGTCCTGCTTTGCGTCCAATCACAAGTCTTGTCTTCCTTTGTGTCGCCGCGTGAAGGAGTGGCGGCGTACGTGGGCTGGCAGAGCTCCTCCATCTTGAAGCCGCTCCTCCAGCAGGGCCTGAGCGACACCGAGGAGTTCGTCATCCACAAAGCTCTGAACGCGCTCACGTGCATGTGCCAGCTGGGCCTGCTGCAGAAACCTCACATTTACGAGTTTGTCGCCGACATCGGTAAGGTCACATGACAAACTCTTGAATGCCTCGTGGCGTGTTCAAGACCTGTGCACTCGCCGCAGCGCCGTTCCTGTGTCACCCCAACCTGTGGATCCGTTACGGCGCAGTGGGCTTCGTGACCGTGGTCGCGGAGCACCTCAACGTGGCCGACGTCTACTGCAAGCTGATGCCGCACCTCAACCCGTTCATTACGCAGCCCATCATCCAGGTGAGAGCTCCTCCCCCATACCTCAGGGGTGTCCAGACTACAGCAAAGTTCAGTTTGGCCCGCGAGGGCGTGATGATTTTAAGAAAGAACCTTGCCCACGGAGTCCCTCCAACTTAGTTTAAATATCCGACAATATAATTGCTGTGTGTTTGCCACCATCTTGTGGACTTTGTGAGTAATTCAGGGTAATGACCATCAATAGCATGTTGAAGTGTTCACAGCACAGCATTTTTATATGTGACCCAATCCAAACAACCTTTACCACTCAAGGTGCTAAAAAACTAACACAAAAAGTCAACAACATGGTCACACATAACACAACCTGCTCATTGAACTTTGTGGAATTTATAAAAAAAAAAAAAAGGCCATGCACGACACATAATTAAAATTTACACCCATTCAAATCCCTGCAATGCATAATGGAAAAAAAGCAAAACTCTCTCGACACTTATCCATGTTTGTCGCATTTTAGCTGCTTGATATTTCTGATTGATTACAAAACTTTGAGGTTGTCACGGAAGTAAACAAGGTAGAAGTCGAACTTTCACATATTCTTAATAACCAGTTATACTAATTATTCATTATATATCCATTATATTAATATAATAATATATATATATATGGATAGTCAAACTTGTGTATATATATATATATATATATATATATATATATATATATATATGTGTATATATATATATACACACATATTATATATATATATATATATATATATATATATATATATATATATATATACACACATTATATATATATATATATATGTGTATATATATATACACACATATATATATATATATACATATATATATATATACACATTTGTGTATATATCTGTATATATGTATTTGAATATATCCGTGTATATGTATATAGGTATACTGTATATATACAAGTGTATGTATATATATAATATAATAATATATAATATATAATATATAATATATATATATATATATATATATATATATATATATATATATATATATATATATATATATATATAAACATATTTATGCCCTACCACCACTCCGATGTTAACAGTGCACCGCTGCGTCCTCAGATCGACAAGGAGCTGGTCCTGCTGAGCGTCCTGAAGGAGCCGTTGAGCCGCTCCATCTTCGACTACGCGCTGCGCTCCAAGGACATCTCCAGTCTCTTCCGCCACCTGCTGTTGAGGCAGAAGATGCGCGCGGGGTCCATCCCAGAATGCCCTCCTCACGAGGACCCGGCCATTGCTCAGCTCTTTAAGAAGCTGCTCTCGCAGGTGAGCAACACACATGCTCTGTAACCACCGAGCGCCGATGTTGACGCGCCTGTCCTCGCAGGGAATGACTGAGGCGGAGGAGGACAAGCTGCTGGCTCTGCGAGACTTCATGCTGAAGTCCAACAAGGCCAAAGCCAACGTGGGCGAGCAGACCCTCCTGAGGGACGCGGCCCAGACTGGCGTCATCGACCTTGCTACACTCGGCATCACCGGGCGCCAGGCGGACCTTGCCAAGCCTAAAGGCGAGGTGGACGACAAGCGAGGTGACGAGTGCACACTTTGTTTTTCTAAACTTCAAACGCTTCAAATATTTCAGCAGCTTCAGACTTATCCGTATGATATACATTTTTTTAATGTGTAATAGGTTTTTTTTGTTTCGTTTTTTAAACTGAACTTTTTATCATGTTAAAAACACAAAATACGTAATATTTTCCCAGAATTGTATCTCGAAGTGGAATTGTTAAGATTAGTTTTTTTTGTAAACGTAAATAACGTTGAAGACTCAACCCCTTGAAGTTACATAACCACATAATCCGTCATGTGGTGGTACTATTGCGTGTATACACGCTGACAATGACACAAACTGTCTTCAAAAGCACATTTACACACTTCTCTGTAGCATCAACAACCCACCACCATATTTGTTGTTGCATCCAAGTTTAGGTTTTTTCAGTTTGAATTAACAAATACGCAAAAACACTGTAGGAATGAATATGTCTCGCACATCGACTAGTGGTTGAAAAGTGTCATTGCACACAAAACAATCTCGGCCCAAACAGACTAAGGCTGCAGCTAACGATTATTTTTCTATCGATTAATCTATAGATTATTTTTTTCGATTAATCGGTTAATCTATAGATTATTTTTTCGATTAATCTATAGATTATTTTTCCTTTTACCGATTATTTTTTTATTCAAAATGAAGATGAAAAAATAAATGTAGGCCCGTTTTTTCAAAAGGCATGGCTTTTATTTACAAAAAAAAAGAAGTATGGCCACTCAGTCAACATTGACAACAACATGACTAAATATTCTGTAACAATGTAAACATTTAAAACTTTTAACATTTAACAAAATTAAAAGTAGCTTATTTGCTTTTTAATGTGCTAATATAAAAGTCAACATCCAGTGCAAATCTTAATATTCTGCAATAGTATAAGCATTTCAAAAGTAAAAGTATTGCTTATTTTGCTTTAAAATGTGCAAAAATAAAGATAAACATCCAATACAAAAAAGTGCAAAACGAAATATTCTGTAACAGTGTAAACATTTCAACAAAAGTGAAAGTATTGCTTATTTGCTAAAATGTGCAAAAATAAAGATAAACATCCAATACAAAAAAGTGCCAATATAAATATTCTGGAGCACTGTAAACATTAAGTATTGCTTTTAAAATGTGCAAAATAAACATCCAGTCCAACACAGTACACAATAACCAATTCTACTCATTCCAGTGAGTGTCTAACAGTTGTAATGAAGAAAGGTTAGCATGTCTACATGCTTTGGTTCTTTTCTTGTTTACAATATTCCCAGCAGCTGAAAATAGGCGCTCAGAAGGGGTCGATGTGGCTGGAACTGAGAGCTAATTAGCCTTCACCTCAAGCCAGGATTGCGAGTGAGCTGAGCTGCAGTTTAAGTTTCTAGAAGGTCAACGGGCTCATAGTGATGTTACTAGTAGTTGACTGGGAGGTGTTTATTATCATTTGGGGAGAGTCCGCTGCCTGATGCTCACCTGCTAAACACCTATCTGCTCCACTCTGAAGCGCTGACTACATGCGCTCTGAATACGCACTGCTGATTGGCTGATAATGCTTCGTGTGTACCAATCAGATGGTTGTGTGGGTGGGACTATGCTGCGTGTGTACCAATCAGATGGTTGTGTGGGTGGGACAATGCTGCGTGCTGAGACAGAGGCAGACGGAGCAAAGCAGCTTGTTAAGACTTTAGCTTTAGCTTAGAAACTCGTTCGGTACACCCCCGTACCGAACCGAAAGCCCCGTACCGAAACGGTTCAATACAAAACACGTACCGTTACACCCCTAGCAGATACAAATGACACATTCATGTTTTTGTGTAATGATGACAACGTATGCTCGCGCGGACGATTGACTAGTTGATGGTTTTCTTTTCAAATGTTCGTTCATAGCCGTTGTGCTGCTATAATAGGCCATTTCCGCTCGACACAGTGTGCATACAACAACATTATTAGGCCGTTTATTGAAATACTCCCACACTTTTGACCACTTTTGGCATGCTTTTCCCCCCTCGCTCGCACCGCTCGCATCGTCTGCTTTGCGCTTCGCCATGACGGTAATGTGACGTCATTATGCGACGCGTCGACGCACAAAAACGGCGTCGACGTATTTACGTAACCGATGACGTCGACTACGTCGACGCGTCGTTTCAGCCTTAAAACACACACTGCAAAAACTGAAATCTAAGTAAGATTAAATATCTCAAATAAGGGTGATAATTGCTTATTTTCTGTCTGATAAGATCATTCTTCTCACTAAGCAGATTTTATGTTAGAGTGTATTACTTGTTTTAAGGGTTTTGGTCCTAAATGATCTCAGGAAGATATTACAGCTTGTTGCTGAGATTTTATGACCTATATTGAGTAAAACATGCTTGAAACTAGAATATCAACTGATGCAAAGCTGTGTCATTAACACTCACAAGTATAAAACTACTTTTTTAAAGTAATAATTTCTTACTTCAAGCATGAAAAAAAAAATCATGATGCCGAGCGCACATCATTATGTCAAGATAATGGCACTAGCATTTACTTAATTTAAGAATATTTTTCAACATATTGAGCAAAAAGGTGTCTTTTTTTTTTATACCAAGAAAAGTGCACTTGTTATTAGTGAGGATATACTTATTTTAAGGTATTTTTGGGTTCATTGAGGTTAGCTAATTTTACTTGTTTTGTAAAGTCTTGACAAGCCGAATTTTCTTGTTCTATTGGCAGATAATTTTGCTTAGTTCAAATAAAATACCCCTAATTTTTGTATTTTTTTTTCTTGTTTTTGAACACTGACTTTTTGCAGTGCACGGTGCAAGATCAGCAGGGGGCGAAGCAGAGCACAGCAAGGGCTCAGAAGAAAAATAGCAGTATTTTTCTTTTATGCGTTTGAACACCTTTTTGAGGCCCTGAAAGTGCACAAAAAGTTCCCATATTTTGCAGCCACGGCGAAACGAATGTCAAAATTGGTTCTTTTTAAATTAGGAAAAAAATCAGCCACTTCTACCAGTACCACTTACCAGCACGAAAATTGCAGGAGACGTCTATCATGAGCGGACGCACATAAAAGTCTCAGGAACCCATACCTGAAATTGAACAGGAAGTCGGCCATCTTGGTCCTTTTTGTACTTTTCGTCGAAAAAAGGGGGTACTTTTAACAAACTCCTCTTATGGACTTTGACCAAACGAGTCGTGGTTAAAATGACAGATACTACACATGATAAATTGCAAACACATTTTGCCTACGCCATGAGATGTGGGCGTGGCATGGCGCCCAACATTGCTCCGATGATTTGCCACTAAACACGACAATGTTGAAAAGCTCGGCTCCGCAAATTCCGATCTTATTTGGTAGAAACGATGATGACACCCTGAAGTGCCCGATGGGTCAGTACCTGTTCATACCTACTCGTAGTGGCTGGAGCTTAGCGGCGAAAACTGCCCCACGCCATCACCAATCTGTCATTTCTGGACTTTAGACTTAGACTTCCTTTTTATTGTCATTCAAATTTTAACTTTACAGCACAGATAAGAACGAAATTTCGTTACATAAGCTCATGTAGTGCAGGATAAAAAAAAGCAATAAGGTGCATATATAATAAATAAATATATATAAATAATATAATATAATATAATAATAAATAATATAATAATAGCTGATCAGAGATGAATTATTAGACTTAAACTTCCATGCACCTCCAACAATCAGCACCTCCAAGTCAGAGTCCATGGTTCTCGCCCGGAAAAGGGTGGAGTGCCATGTCCGGGTTGGGGAGGAGACCCTGCCCCAAGTCTTTATTTCATTTAGCGTCCTCGTGCACGCGCCCCGTCTGCCTCTGCGCAAAGCAATGCGCGTTGTCAGCATGTCGTCGGCCTCAGCTGCCGTCTCAGATGTGCCAGACATCATTCCAGATAATCATACAGCTCAATTTAATTTCCACTTATTTCATCGTTTAGTTCATTCCTACACGTCCTTCAACATCTTGTTTTATTGCATTTCACATCCACAATCTGCAACTTTCCTTTTCATAGCGTTTGAATGATTCCATTCATTGCAGCCGCGCGTTCATTCATTCATTCATGACGTCCATCAGCTGATTTTACTCACGGCACGCCGGCTGCTTTCTGTCCTCCGTGCAGAGCGATCATGGATGATCCTTTGGGTCTTCGGTGAAGTTTATTTACTTACTTACAAAAAAGTTTGAAAAAATAAAAATAAAGATAGCAGAGTAGTCCAGAGGAGGAGGTCTAAGACTCAGTAAATTTCTTAATAAGCACTCGCAGAGATATTTCTAGATTCAAAATGATTATAATTTATTTCCACAAACAAAAAATACTCTCCGTGGTTGACTTCAGTTTAATCGAAATAACTTGTTCAGCGGTAAATAAACTGTTTCACTCCTCACTTCTTCAACATGACAGACAGACAAAAGGAGCACCCAGCTGTCCTGTCTTCTTAATCAGAGGAGGAGGAAGTGGCTCACCAGGAGGAGCGTGAGCAGCTTAAAACAATCAGTCAATCATAATTCATCTGAAACATCCAATAATTCATCAACATCATCATTGGCATTATTTGATTTCATTGTCAAAACAATTAATAAATCATTAATATAGATAGGCTCCCAACAGGAGGAGTTCAAGTACCTCGGAGTCTTGTTCACGAGTGAGGGAAGAGTGGATCGTGAGGTCGACAGGCGGATCGGTGCGGTAATGCGGACGCTGTATCGATCCGTTGTGGTGAAGAAGGAGCTGAGCCGGAAGGCAAAGCTCTAAATTTACCGGTCGATCTACGTTCCCATTCTCACCTATGGTCATGAGCTTTGGGTTATGACCGAAAGGACAAGTTCACGGGTACAAGCGGCCGAAATGAGTTTCCTCCGCCGGGTGGCGGGGCTCTCCCTTAGAGATAGGGTGAGAAGCTCTGCCATCCGGGGGGAGCTCAAAGTAAAGCCGCTGCTCCTCCACATCGAGAGGAGCCAGATGAGGTGGTTCTGGCATCTGGTCAGGATGCCACCCGAACGTCTCCCTAGGGAGATGTTTAGGGCACGTCCGACCGGTAGGAGGCCACGGGGAAGACCCAGGACACGTTGGGGAGACTATGTCTCCCGGCTGGCCTGGGAACGCCTCGGGATCCCCCGGGAAGAGCTGGACAAAGTGGCTGGGGAGAGGGAAGTCTGGGCTTCCCTGCTTAGGCTGCTGCCCCCGCGGCCCGACCTCAGATAAGCGGAATAAGAGGCATGGACTTAAACTTCCTTTTATTGTCATTCAAATTTGAACTTCACAGTACAGATAAGAACGGAATGTCGTCGCATTAGCTCGTTGTAGTGCAGGATAAAAGAGCAATAAGGTGCAGATATAAATAAATAGATTACTGTACAGATAAATATATTGCACTTTTGCATATGCATCCACGTTTATGGATGTATGTTATATTGTCTTTATATTCCAGCGAGTTCATCCGTTTTGGGGGGGAATTGAGGGGATTATTATGATGCGTTCAAGAGTCTTATGGCCTGAGGGAAGAAGCTGTTACAGAACCTGGAGGTTCTGCTACGGAGGCTGCGGAACCTCTTTCTAGAGTCCAGCAGTGAAAACAGTCCTTGGTGGGGGTGGGAGGAGTCTCTGCAGATTTTCTGAGCCCTGAAAATATGTAGAGACTCCTCCCACCCCCATATAAACTAATGGGTGATGATGAATTGCCAAAAAAATGTCTGCAAAAGACAGGTTGTGGGCGTGACATGTTGCCAAACTTTGATCTGACGGTTTGCCACAAAACCATGAATAACTCAATTTCCCTAAAATCTCTAAAATCTTGTTGTCCTTGTATTTGGAAGGGAGATCCTCGGATCCATTCAGTATTTGTGGTGAAAATATTCCAACATGTCCGCTTTTTCTGCATATTGAAAAAAGTGTGTCTCAATGGGGGACCAAAAGGGTCCTAAGGTGTTAAGTGCACTGCAAAAAGTCAGTGTTCAAAAACATGAAAAAAAAATACAAAAATTAGGGGTATTTTATTTGAACTAAGCAAAATTATCTGTCAATAGAACAAGAAAATTCCGCTTGTCAAGACTTTACAAAACAAGTAAAATTAGCTAACCTCAATGAACCCCAAAATACCTTAAAATAAGTATATTCTCACTAATAACAAGTGCACTTTTCTTGGTAGAAAAAAAAGAGACCTTTTTGCTCAATATGTTGAAAAATATTCTTAAATTAAGTAAATACTAGTGCCATTATCTTGACATAATGATATGCGTTCGGCATCATGATTTTTTTTTTCATGCTTGAAGTAAGAAATGATTACTTTAAAAAAGTAGTTTTATACTTGTGAGTGTTAATGACGCAGCTTTGCATCAGTTCTTCTTCTTTCGTGTATCGTCTTCATATGTCCATCTTCGTGTCGTGTAGCCACTCCCTCGTCTCAGGTCCCACTTGGAAGAGGCCCTCCTCTGAAGGTGGTCTATGCCGGGGACAGGTGGTGATGATGTGGTCGGCAGTCTGCTCAGGCTCCCCGCACTCACACGCTGCACTGTCTGTTAGGCCCCACTTCTTCATGGACGCTTTGAAGCAACCAACCCCTGTGCGAAGGCGGTTCAGGAGGGTCCATTGCCGGCGAGGTAGATCTTCTCCCTCCACGCCACCTCCAGGATCCTGGATGTAATGGTGTAGGCGTGTCTGTCCTGCTGACTCCCACTCCTGCTTCCATTCCGCTGCCAGCCAGGCTTTGGTTGTCAGATCCTCCGGGATGGAAATAAGCATCTCTTGTGCGGCCTGATTGTATGGGTGGCGGGACTTGAGTCTGCTTGGAGGTGTTGCCATGGTGGTGGTTTCATGGAGGAGGTGCCAGCTGTGTTCCTGGGCTTTCCTTGCCAGGGCGAGGGTAGCGGCCTGGCAAGGATGCATCAGTTGATATTCTAGTTTCAAGCATGTTTTACTCAATATAGGTCATAAAATCTCAGCAACAAGCTGTAATATCTTACTGAGATCATTTAGGACCAAAACTCTTAAAACAAGTAAAACACTCTAACATAAAATCTGCTTAGTGAGAAGAATTATCTTATCAGACAGAAAATAAGCAAATATCACCCTTATTTGACATATTTCATCTTACTTAGATTTCAGTTTTTGCAGTGTGGATAGTAAATTATTCTCTCCTATTTGGAATAACTTTGATTCCATTTGAAAGATAAACTGGTTCTAAACTATGTGGCCGATTTTCAGCCTTCTAACCTTTAAATGTAACTGATTTGTGGAAAAATGGTGATTAAAGGGATAAAGAATGTTACCTGTTGTTTCCCGCAGCGAGGAAACACGCCAAGCAGGACTCCATCATGAACGAGGAGTGGAAGAGCATGTTTGGGTCTCAGGAGCCCGCCACCGCCGCCACGCCGCCCTCCACGGTGCTCTCTCGTACTTTCAGCGTCCCGTCAGCCAATCGCCGGTGACCTTTACTCATCAAGGCTCTCCCGCAGGCCACTGACGGGGGGCCATCCAGTCAGGCCCGGAAGAGCTCGGCGTCGCCGGCAACTTCTGCGCTCCAGTCGGCGACGAGTGGCCCCGCCTACCAGCGCCGCATCAACACGTGCAAGGCGGAGCTTCAGCAGCTGGTGCAGCAGAAGCGAGACCAGTGCAGCGCCGAGCGCAAGGCCAAGCAAATGATGGAGAGCGCCGAGTGGGAGAGTCGGCCGCCGCCGCCCGGTAACGAGCCCGCTCTCGGCAGGCGAGGGCGCCGTCCGGCTCTGACGCGAAAAATGTGTGTGTTTCAGGGTGGCACCCCAAGGGGCTGCTGGTCGCCCACCTCCACGAACACAAAGCCGCCGTCAACCGCATCCGAGTCTCGGACGAGCACGCCATCTTCGCCACGGCGTCCAACGACGGCACGGTCAAGGTGTGGGACAGCCAGAAGATGGAGGGAAAGACCACCACCACCAGGTCGGTGTTGACCTACTCGCGCATCGGCGGCCTCGTCAAGACGCTGACCTTCTGTCAGGGCTCACATTACCTGGCCGTGGCGTCGGACAACGGCTCCATCCAGCTGCTGGCGGTGGAAGCCAACAAACCGCCCAAGTCTCCCAAAGTCCAACCTTTCCAGACCAGGTGAGCACAACACCTCTTAAAGGGGAACTGCACTTCTTTAATGCTGCCTTATGTGACATAATAACATCCATCCATTTTATACCGCTTGTCCCTTTCGGGGTGGCGGGGGGTGCTGGAGCCTGTCTCAGCTGCACACAGGCGGAAGGCGGGGTACACCCTGGACAAGTCGCCACCTCATCACAGGGCCAACACAGATAGACAACATTCACACTCACATTCACACACTAGGGACTATTTAGTGTTGCCAATCAACCTATCCCCAGGTGCATGTCTTTGGAGGTGGGAGGAAGCCGGAGTACCCGGGGGGAACCCACGCGGTCACAGGGAGAACATGAAAGATCCCGAGCCTGGGATTGAACTCAGGACCACACTGCAAAAAGTCAGTGTTCAAAAACAAGAAAAAAAATACAAAAATGAGGGGTATTTTATTTGAACTAAGCAAAATGATCTGCCAATAGAACAAGTAAAATTAGCTAACCTCAATGAATGAACTTTTAAAAGTTGGAAAAGTCGGCAAAAGTCCCAAAAATGTTCAAAATACCTACCCAGGTTTGAGTCCCACAAGTCCCGCCGCCGGCCGGGATGCCTAAAATGTCCAAAGTCATACGGGAAGGCGGTGAGAAAAGTGACAAAAGTCGGTAAAATGTTCAAAAATCACACCTGGGTTCGGCACTCCGTGTGGGACTCAAACCTGGGTAGGTATTTTGAACATTTTTGGGACTTTTGCCGGCTTTTCCAAATTTTACCCCCCCCTACCCGGGACTTGCGTGGCCGGCGGCAGGACTTGTGGGACTTGAACCTGGGTAGGTATTTTGAACATTTTTGGGGATTTTTGTCGACTTTTCTCCCCCACTTCCCGTGGGACTTTGCTGGGTGCGTTTTGGACATTTTTTGCACCCCGGGACTTGTGCGGCCGGCGGCGGGACTCGTGGGACTGGAACCCGGTTAGGTATTTTGGACAAAATTGGGACTTTTGACCATTTTGGCCACCTTTTCCCCTCTTCTTCCCCGCCTTCCTGTGCAACATTGCTGGGTGTGTTTTGGACATTTGGACAAAAATAGTTTCAAGCATGTTTTACTCAATATAGGTCATCAAATCTCAGCAACAAGCTGTAATATCTTACTGAGATCATTTAGGACCAAAACCCTTAAAACAAGTAAAACTAGGGATGTCCGATAATGGCTTTTTGCCGATATCTGATATTCCAATATTGTCCAACTCTTAATTACCGATACCGATATCAACCGATACCGCTATACATACAGTCGTGGAATTAACACATTATTATGCCTAATTTGGACAACCAGGTATGGTGAAGATAAGGTCCTTTTTTTTTTTTTTAAATTAATAAAATAAAATAAGATAAATAAATTAAAAACATTTTCTTGAATAAAAAAGAAAGTAAAACAATATAAAAACAGCTACATAGAAACTAGTAATTAATGAAAATGAGTAAAATTAACTGTTAAAGGTTAGTACTATTAGTGGACCAGCAGCACGCACAATCATGTGTGCTTACGGACTGTATCCCTTGCAGACTGTATTGATATATAATGTAGGAACCAGAATATTAATAACAGAAATAAACAACCCTTTGTGTGGGGGAGGGAGGTTTTTTGGGTTGGTGTACTAATTGTAAGTGTATCTTGTGTTTTTTATGTTGATTTAATAAAAACAAAAACCAAAAAAAAACGATACAGATAATAAAAAAAACGATACCGATAATTTCCGATATTACATTTTAAAGCATTTGTCGGCTGATAATATCGGCCTGCCGATATTATCGGCCGATAAATGCTTTAAAATGTAGTAAAACACTCTAACATAAAATCTGCTTAGTGAGAAGAATTATCTTATCAGACAGAAAATAAGCAAATATCACCCTTATTTGAGATATTTAATCTTATTTAGATTTCAGTTTTTGCAGTGCATGTTCTTCTTTTTTTAATGCTTTCTAAATCGTAAATAAACGCTAGAAAAGACATATCAGGATTGTGAGCGGTAGACAAACTCACCCCCAAAAAGTGGAGTTCCGATTGAACCTGCATCTGTTGGCCCCGCCCAGGTCCCTGGACCTCCAAGAGGACGGCTGCGCGGTGGACATCCACCATTTCAACTCGGGCGCTCAGTCCGTGCTGGCCTACGCCACCGTCAACGGCTCGCTGGTCGGCTGGGACCTTCGCTCCAACGCCAACGCCTGGACGCTTCGCCACGACCTGCGCCTGGGACTCATCACCTCCTTCAGCGTGGACATGCACCAGTGCTGGCTCTGTCTCGGTGCGCCCCCCCTGCCCCCTCCCGCCCCCCGCCGCCGTGGTTAAGTCGCACATGAACGACTCTCGCGTGTTTCCTCACCAGGGACGAGCAGCGGGACCATGGCGTGCTGGGACATGCGCTTCCAGCTGCCCATTTCCAACCACACCCACCCCGCACGTGCACGAGTCAGACGGCTGCTCATGCACCCGCTCTACCAGTCGTCGGTCATCGCAGGTGAGACCGCCTCCCTGACCCCGCCTCCCTGACCCCGCTTCCTGTGTACCTAACGCGCGTCCCCGCATTGCAGCCGTCCAGGGCAACAATGAAGTGTCCATGTGGGACATGGAGACCGGGGACCGCAAGTTCACGCTGTGGGCCAGTTCGGCGCCGCCGCTGTCCGAGCTGCAGGTGAGCGAGCGTCGCCTTGTCTTTCTCCCGCGTGGTGCCGCGTCTTGACTGGCGTGTCCCGCAGCCCTCCCCTCACAGCGTGCACGGCGTTTACTGCAGTCCGGCCGACGGGAACCCGCTCCTGCTGACGGCCGGCTCCGACATGAGGATCAGGTGAGTCGAGCGCCTCGCGTCAACGTCAGCGGCGGGCTCGTCACCGTCTGTCCCGCGCTCGCCAGGTTCTGGGATTTGGCGTACCCCGAGAGGTCCTACATCGTGGCGGGCGGAGCAAACGACTCGCTGCACTGCCCGTCCGTGGTGTACAGCAGGAAGATCATCGAAGGGACGGAAGTGGTGCAGGTGAGCAATCATGAGGCCACGCCTTCTGAGCAGAGCGCCTGCCCGACTCACTGTGTCGCGTTCGCCTCTTCCGCCGCAGGAAATCCACAGCAAACAGAAGAGCGGCGCCACGGACGACTCGCCGCGTCGAGGCCCCGAGTCGCTGCCCGTGGGACACCATGACATCATCACTGACATCGCCACCTTCCAGACCACACAAGGCTTCATTGTCACCTCATCACGAGACGGGATCATCAAAGTGTGGAAGTGACACACACACACACACACACACACACACACACACACACACACACACACACACCTTGTACATAGTCCTCGCATGAAGTAGGAGTCATGTGACTTGCACACTCTCAATAAAGGCCACTTCAACTTCCCACTTCCTCTAACTGCCATGATTGTGGTGGCCCTGCCCCCTGCAGGCCATGACCTGTGACCCTTAACGGGGTGGAATAGCTCGGTTGGTAGAGCGGCCGTGCCAGCAACTTGAGGGTTCCAGGTTCAATCCCCGCTTCCGCCATCCTAGTCCCTGCCGTTGTCTTTGGGCAAGACACTTTACCCACCTGCTCCAGTGCCACCCATACTGGTTTAAATGGAACTTAGATACTGGGTTTCACTATGTAAAGCGCTTTGAGTCGCTAAAGAAAAAGCGCTGTATAAATATGATTCACTTCCCTTCACGTCACTTAACACAGAAAAAGATTGACTCAACTTTTTATTGTTTGGCAGTCAAATGGATTTCTTGAGAAAATACTTTTTTTTTTGTACATAAATGTTTAAAGATGTGTGGTGCTGAGATATCAATAACTACAAAATGCAATTTCCTAAGAAAGTACATAATTATTTAAAGATGTGTGGTGCTGGGATATCAATAACTACAAAATGCAATTTCCTAAGAAAGTACATAATTATTTAAAGATGTGTGGTGCTGGGATATCAATAACTACAAAATGCAATTTCCTAAGAAATTGCATGTGAATGCTGAAAACCTGAAGCAGACATGTCCGGTAATAAAAAGCAACAGTTCGCACGCGTCTCAAAGTGCCAAAATGTACGACTCGGGGGTGTACCTTTAAAAATAGCTAAGAAAAGCTAACACGCTAACAGTAAGCATGTGTCAAGTACCGACATATGGCTGAGGTGTGGCTATTTAAAAAAATTGGCAGAAAAAGCTAGCATGCTAATTTTAGCATGTTTAAAAGCTAACCGTTAACGTCTGAATGCTGAAATGTAAACAGTTAGCGTCAAATCAAAAAGAACCTTTGTGTCAAGTACCAAAATGTTTGACTCTTTCAAAAATATCTAAAAAAAATAAAGGTAACATGCTAACGTTAGCATTGTAACAGTAAGCATCTGTCAAGTACCAAAAACTGGTGTGTATAACTGACATTAGCTAAAAAGCTAGCATGCCAAGTACCATATATAATGTTAGCATGCTACTAATTGACTAACATAAGCAAGGAGCATTTTAAACTTTGTCTGTTGAGAAATATGGAAAATGTTAAAAGTTTTAAAAAAAAAAGTCTCTTCATTTTGAATGGGAAAACATCTCTCCAAAAACGAGGAGTATGGGACAGAATAAAAAAGATCAGGAATAAAGCGAACTTATTGAATGTGGAATGGTTTGAATGGGATTAAAACTGGGAGCACAAAAAGGACGGACTATTGATAATGAGAATACAATATGTGTGAATGCTTCACCCAATAATAATAATAGCACTAATACGACATGAGTGAGAAGGAAGACGGCGGAACAAGGAAAGTATGACATCAGAGGTCAGACGAGCATGCGGCGAGGCTCAAACGCTTGCTACGAACACACGCCACATCAACTAAAGGTTTTTCAAGTGTAAAAGTTCACGTTGGCGGCGGCGCCCTCTTCAGGACGTCTCGCTCACGCAGAGGTCCTCGCACTCTTCCTGCGTGTTAAAGCGGTTGGCGTTGCCGCCGCAGCCGCCGTACCAGAAGCGCTGGCACTGGTTCAGTGTGCCGTCGTAGAACCACATCATGGCGTAGTCCTGGCAAGAGCCCGTGTCCTGGCCCAGGGAGCAGGCGTCTGCGTGGGAGGGACAGACAGGAAGTCTAATCAGCGCCGTGTCTCTCCAACTCTGACAAAACTCCTGTTACTTGTTGTACATCTTTGTTACAAGGGACCATGCACCTGTATAAACACTCTTCATCTGATAGCTTGTAGCCAAAGGCTCGTTTCCACACACAATTCAAAACTACTCCCATGTAAATCCACTACAAAGCATGATCGGTAATATGCAAAACACTCTCCCTCTCCACACATGTTTGTCCCATTTTAGCTGCTTGATATTTCTGATTGATTACAAAACTTTAAGGAGGTTGTCACGGAAGTAAACAAGGTAGAAGTCGCACTTTCACATACTCTTAATAACCAGTTATAATAATTATTAATTATATAACCATTATATTAATATAATAATATATATATATATATATATATATATATATATATATATATATATATATATATATATATATATATATATTATTATATTAATATAATGGTTATATAATTAATAATTATATATACATGTATATATTTATATATATATACATGTATATATATATATATATATATATATATATATATATATACATATACATGTATATATATATATATATATATATATATATATATATATATATATATATATATATATATATATATATATATATATATATATATATATATATATATATATACATATATATATATATATACATGTATATGTATATATATATATATATATATATATATATATATATATATATACATGTATATATATATAAATATATACGTATATATATATATACATACATATACATATGTATATGTGTGTATATATATATATATATATATATATATATATATACATACATACATATACATATGTATATGTGTATATATATATATATATATATATATATATATACATACATGTATATATATATGTATATACGTATATATATACATATGTATATGTATGTATATATATATACGTATATATTTATATATATACATATATATATATATATGTATATGTATGTATATATATATACACGTATATATATATATACATATGCATATGTATGTATGTATATATACGTATATATATATACATATGTATATTTATATGTATATGTATGTATATATATATACACGTATATATATATATACATATGCATATGTATGTATGTATATATACGTATATATATATACATATGTATATTTATGTATATATATATACGTATATGTATGTATGTATATATATATATATATATACACTCATATGTATATGTATGTATATATATATATATACGTATATATATACACGTATATATACATATAGATATATATATATATATACGTGTATATATATACACGTATATATACATATGGATATATATCTATATATGTAGGTATATATAGGTATATATATACATATCTATATATACGTATATATAGATATTGAGATATATATATATATATATATATATATCTATATATAGGTATATATAGATATACATATATCTATATATAGATATACATATATCTATATATACGTATATATATAGATATATACGTATATATACGTATATATAGATATACATATATCTATGTATAGATACACATATATCTATATATAGATATATACGTATATATATATATATATATATATATATATACTGTACATACATACATACAGTATATATATATATATACATATACACATTTATATACACACACACATAAATATATATTAATAAATCGCAAGAGCACCCTGAGACAGTACACACAGTTAAATAATTAACATAAATGTTGCCTTAAAACTGAAGTAGGTGTAGTGATTTTGATATTTTTATTCATACGCTTTCTCTAATTATATTACATATATATTTAATATCTATATCACTACACTAACTTAAGAACTGTATAAATATACACACTATACATATATAAATGTGTGTATGTGTATACTGTATATGCACAGTGTGCATATAAATATATGTATATGTGTGTGTATATATGTATGTTTATTTATATATATGTATGTACATGTGTCTATATATTTATGTGTATATATGTATGTATATGTATATATATATATATCTACATAATATATATTTATAGGCTATATATGTGTGTATTTATAATATATGTATAGACTATATACAATCTATTGTATATTATATATATATATATATATATATATATATATATATATATATATATATATATATATATACATTACCGTTCAAAAGTTTGGGGTCACCCAAACAATTTTGTGGAATAGCCTTCATTTCTAAGAACAAGAATAGACTGTCTAGTTTCAGATGAAAGTTCTCTTTTTCTGGCCATTTTGAGCGTTTAATTGACCCCACAAATGTGATGCTCCAGAAACTCAATCTGCTCAAAGGAAGGTCAGTTTTTTAGCTTCTGTAACGAGCTAAACTGTTTTCAGATGTGTGAACATGATTGAGCAAACACATTGTACCATTAGAACACTGGAGTGATAGTTTCTGGAAATTTGCCTCTATACACCTATGTAGATATTGCACCAAAAACCAGACATTTGCAGCTAGAATAATCATTTATTCACCACATTAGCAATGTATAGAGTGTATTTCTTTAAAGTTAAGACTAGTTTAAAGTTATCTTCATTGAAAAGTACAGTGCTTTTCCTTCAAAAATAAGGACATTTCAATGTGACCCCAAACTTTTGAACGGTAATGTGTGTATATATATATATATATATATATATATATATATATATATATATATATATTATATATATATAATGTATAGGCTATGTATGTGTGTATATATAATATATGTGGACTATATACAGTATGTCTGTATATATATGTATAGGCCAGGGGTCACCAACGCGGTGCCCGCGGGGACCAGGTAGCCCGTAAGGACCAGGGGCCGTACTTATCAAGCTTCTTAGAGTGCCATTTTACACGGAACAATGTTGTTGTTTTTTTGATGACGAGCAGCTGATCAAACGGTATCGTTTAGACAGAGCGGATATTATTTTTGTCACAGATTTAATACTTTTCGGTTCCTTGTTGATTTCTGCATGTGTCTGCAGTGGGCTAGTATATATAGAGCCACCCACACCAGTTTCAAATTAGTTGCCTAATTAATGAATTGGAAAGAAAATGTTATGACAGTAGCGTATGTGTGTGGCCGTGAGGTGAGTGACGTCAGTGAGTGTGTGGGCGATAGAAGAGAGGGAGCGGTAGCGTGAGTGCCGGCGGGGACTAGTTTGTTTTGTATTATTTTGTAGTTTATTGTCAAAATATACACTCCCATTGTCCACTTAAATATTTCTAAGATATTTCTTTATTCTTAGACAACGGATTCCCTTCCGTGATTGGTCATTTCTATGGACACAGAAATGACGTCACCGAAAATTCCGTTTACGGCACATAGTAATGTCGTATTTCAGCTCTGAGTGTGACACTTAAGATTCAGTCCTACACTTCGCTGAAAGTGTGAGTAAGACGCTTGATAACTAACTTTTAAGTGCAGCTTTCAGCGAAGAATTTATTTACTCTTAAGTCAACTCTTAGCAGACTTCTTAGGAGTAATTCTAAGAAGCTTGATAAGTACGGCCCCAGATGAGTAGCCCGCTGGCCTGTTCTTAAAAATAGCTCAAATAGCAGCACTTACTTACTTTTTTTAAATTTTATTTATTTACTAGAAAGCTGGTCTCGCTTTGCTCGACATTTTTAATTCTAAGAGAGACAAAACTCAAATAGAATTTGAAAATCCAAGAAAATATTTTAAAGACTTGGTCTTCACTTGTTTAAATAAATTCATTTTTTTTTTTACTTTGCTTCTTATAACTTTCAGAAAGACAATTTTAGAGAAAAAATACAACCTTAAGAATTATTTTAGGATTTTTAAACACATATACCTTTTTACCTTTTAAATTCCTTCCTCTTCTTTCCTGACAATTTAAATCAATGTTCAAGTAAATGTATTTTTTTTATTGTAAAGAATAATAAATACATTTTAATTTAATTATTCATTTTAGCTTCTGTTTTTTCAACGAAGAATATTTGTGAAATATTTCTTCAAACTTATTATGATTAAAATTCAAAAAAATGATTCTGGCAAATCTAGAAAATCTGTAGAATCAAATTTAAATCTTATTTCAAAGTCTTTTGAATTTCTTTTAAAATTTTTGTTCTGGAAAATCTAGAAGAAATAATGATTTGTCTTTGTTAGAAATATAGCTTGGTCCAATTTGTTATATATTCTAACAAAGTGTAGATTGGATTTTAACCTATTTAAAACATGTCATCAAAATTCTAAAATTAATCTTAATCAGGAAAAATTACTAATGATGTTCCATAAAAAGATTCAAATTAGCTAGTTTTTCTCCTTTTTTTCGGTTGAATTTTGAATTTTAAAGAGTCGAAATTGAAAATAAACTGTTTCAAAATTTAATTGTCATTTTTTTCGTGTTTTCTCCTCTTTTAAACCGTTCAATTAAGTGTAAATATCATTAATTATTAATAATAACATAGAGTTAAAGGTGAATTGAGCAAATTGGCTATTTCTGGCAATTTATTTAAGTGTGTATCAAACTGGTAGCCCTTCGCATTAATCACTACCCAAGAAGTAGCTCTTGGTTTCAAAAAGGTTGGTGACCCCTGGTATAGGCTATATATGTTTATATATAATATATATGTATATAATATGTATAGGCTATATATGTTTACATATAATATATATGTATATAATATGTATAGGCTATATATGTATGTAAATTTACATGCTGTCTTTAAGGCCCTCGGCCAAATTATTTTAGCCCAATGTGGCCCCCAAGTCACCAAGTTTAGACAGCCCTGGTATATACAAAGAAGCCCAGGGCTCCCACTTACTAAGCGTTATGGTGAGTTATATATTGCATGCACTGTTTCTGCTGTATTTATTTGCCACACATGGAAGGCCGGTTCTTGAAACTAATGCCTACCTTTAACTGGTCCCTGGTGCAAAAAAGTTTGGTGAGCCCTGGTCTTACCTCTGAGGCCCGTCGACTGCGTCCCAGCTGCGACGTTGACGTCTGACATGAAACAAACGGTTCTGTTGTGCACGCTTTGCAGTTAGACTGACAGGGGGGGGAGGGGCTTACCGGAGCCTGCGGCGGTCGGCATGGCGACGGCATCCAGTTGCTCCGTCTGCTCCTGGAACTGTTCCTGCTCCTTTGGCTGGTCGGCAAACTCCTCCACAATCTGTTGTCTAGACACAAAGTCACACGATCGTCACTTCATGTTCACCTGGCTCATCATGCGACGTCACCGCCTTACCTGCCGATGCCGATCTGCCCTCCATCTTTACAGGTCCGCTTCAAAGATGGTGGCGGGTACGTGTTCACGCCTTCTGCAACACACGCACACACACACAGACTGTTGGGGATATAAAAGTATTGAACGCAAAACGAGCGACTTGTCGTACTAGCTTGATGCTAACTTACATTGGATTTGCCATAGACAGGCTACTATTAGCATAAGCAATTTTAACACCTCACATTTGGTATTGAAAACTACAACTAAGATTATTGTTAGAATAAAACAGCTGGTGTGTAATATGCACTTACATACTTACAGTATAAAGACTTTGTAGGGCGCAACATAACACATTGAGCTTCCTGGAAGAATCTACTTCCTTGCTAGACAACACAGCCTATACAGTACTGCCATCTAATGTCTTGGAAGTGCTACTACACTGCAAATGAGATTTTAAATGTACAAAATATGACAACTGTACAGCACAGGTATCACAATCAGCTCATTTAAAAAAACAAAAAAAAACATTTTATCATCAAACAATTCATAATTGTTAACACACACAAAAGTACCGAAAGTTGATACCGTTGAGTACGGGTATCGATTCCCAGGTGAAATGTGAACGGCAGCCATCCTACTTACTGTTGAGTGCGGACATGAAGACCCTGAAGAAGCGGCGCGCGTAGTCTTGCTCGAGGGCTTGGAGGCGGGGCAAGTGGAGCAGGTGCTGCGGGGTGGGGGTGCTGGCCAGCTCCTCCACCTGCGTGCGGTTGTAGCGCTCGCCGACCGTGACGACAAACAGCGCCACGCCCTCACACTTGGCCCTGTGGGAGACGTAGCGCAGCGTGTCGCGGTCCTCGAACGCCGTCTGGGTGCCGACCACGGCCAGCAAGACCTTCTTTCTGCGGGCGGCGCCGCCCTTCAGCAGCACCTCCCTCAGGCTCAGTTCCAGAGCGTGCCCGAGTGCCGACGCGCCGCCTTGTTGTTGCATGGTGCGCAGCAGGTGTGTCTTCATCAGCTGCTGGCTCTGGTAGGCCTGCAGTCCGAACTCCACCTTGGTGTCCCGGGTTCCGCTCTGCTGGACGACAGCCACACGGGCTCGGTTGCCGGCCTGGCGGGGCTGCGGGCTCACGGCCAACTGTTCCACCACGGAGCCCAGCAGCTGCTGGGCGCCGGCGTACTCGTCGGCCTGTATCTCGCGGGAACTGTCCACGATCATGAGCAGGTCGGCGTCGACTTCCTGCGGCTGCTGCGTCTCCTGGATAAAGACGCACTCCTGGGCCCGCCTGCAGGGGTCTGAGGAAGCAAACGACATCACTTCCTGTATTGCTGTCCACATTTACACACACGTGCTAACTGCGCTTCTCACCGTAGCAAACAGCACAGTTCTTCACCCTCCTGAGGTCGGCGGCGGCGTCCCTGCCCAGCACGGCGAAGATGGACTTCCCTGTGTCGTCCAGCTGACAGGAAACACTTATAAATCCCGTGTCGTGAAGGGTTAGGCTTGGATCGCCTCACTTACCTCCATGGCGCGGCTAATGCCGGGGGCGTTCCTCAGGGAGATGACGGCCGGCACGATGTCGAGGGCCCGGTACTCCATCACGGCGGTCACGATGTCGCTGGCATCCTGCGACGGCCCGTTGGAGAAGAAGACGGCCACCTTCCTCATCATCGCCCCGGAGCGCACGCGTTTGAGGACGTTGTGGGCCACGAAGCGCATGGCGCCGCCCAGCTGCCGCCGGTTGGACGTGCGCTCCAGAGCGATGTTCCTCACGGCGTCCAGCAGCTGCGACTTGCGCCGGTAGTCGTGGAAACGGATCAGGTACTTGGTGTAGGCGCTGTAGGCCACCACAGCCACGCGGGCGCCCGTCGGGCAGTTGCTCTCGGCGATGGCCATGTCCTCCAGCAACGACACCAGTGCCGCACGCTGCCTCTCGAAGGCCGCCGGGGTCACGTCCTCAGACATGTCCAGACCGAAGACCAGCTCGGTGGGGAAGGCTGGACAAGCGCTCCTGTCTGTAGAGCCGTGAAGAAGACTTTGTGTTAGGACGCTTCTCTGACGGACGTTTCTCGGGAATCATGTCCAAAAGGGACACACTCACTCTCACACACACACACACACACACACACACACACACACACACACACACACACACACACACACACACACACACACACACATTCTTGTATTTGTTACCTTCTTGAAACCTCTGAAAAATGCCTACCTCTTTAGGACCAGCCTTTCTAGATATATAAAGATTTGTATTTACAACATTAATAATATATACATGCTATGCAAATATAAAAAAGCTTGTTGTGAAAAATGAGTTGGAATTTCACAAGAAAAAGGTCAATTTTACAAGAAAAACTTTGAATTTTGGCAGTGTTATAATAAAAGTCGTAATTTTACTCGACGCAAGTCAAAATTTTACAAGAAAAACGGAACATTTGTGCAATATTATGATAAAAGTTGGAATTTAACTCAATAACAGATGCAATTTTACAAGAAAAGCTTAAAATGTTGGCAATTTTATGAAAAGGGTCGTAATTTTACTCGACAAAAGTCACAATTTTATAAGAAAACTTCAACATTTTGGAAATATTATAATAATCGGAATTTTGCTTTGGCAATATTGTGAAGTCAAAATTTTATATGACAAAAGTCACCATTTTGCATTAAAAAGTAACAATTTTACATTAAAAAAGTAATAATTTTATGACAAAATATTGCAATATTACAGAAACGGAAAGAATATGTGAAATTGTTTCCAATTTTACAAGAAAAAAGCCGACACATTGTGAGAAAAAGACTGCTTTTAGTTAACTTTGTTTTGCCACCCTAATTTTGATAGATTTCACCACCAAGGGTGCAAATGAGACATTCTCTATTAGATGCAATGGTTTTCCGTATTGGGACCATGATTTATGTCCTAACTTGTTCACCACTCCTCATATGGTAGGTACTTTTCCTTGTTGGTGTCTCAAGAAGGGAAGAAATACAAGAACACACACACACACACACACACACACACACACACTCAGGTGTATAGAGTGCATTCGGAAAGTATTCACAGTGCGTCACTTTTTCCATATTTTGTTATTCCTATATGCAATTAATTCATTTTTGTCCTCAAAATTCTACACACAATACCCTGTAATGACAATGTGAATCAACATTTTTAAAACATTTTTTGCACATTTATAAAAAAGTATAAAAATCACAAATATTCACAGCCTTGGCTATGAAGCTCAAAAGTGAGCTCAGTTACGTCCTGTTTCAACTGCTCATCCTTGAGATGTTCCTACAGCTTAATTGGAGTCAACCTGTGGTAAATTCCGTTGGTTGGACATGATTTGGAAAGGCACACATCTGTCTATATACAGTACAAAGTCTCACACTTGACCAAGAATGAAGTGGAAGGAATTGTCTGGAGACCTCCGAGACAGGATTGTCTCCAGGCACAACTCTGGGGAAGAGTATAGAAAATTATCCTTGAAGGTCCCAATGAGCACAGTGGTCTCCATCATCCGTAAATGGAAGACGTTTGGAACCACCAGGACTCTTCCTGGACCTGGCCGGCCGATCGGAGGAGAAGAGCCCTAGTCAGGGAGGTGACCAAGAACCTGATGGTCACTCTGCATTCCTCTGTGGAGAGAGAAGAACCTTCCAAAAGGACAATTAACCAAGCAGGCCTGTACAGTTGCGTGGCCAGATGGAATCCGGCACCTGAAAGACTCACAGACTATGAGAAACAAAAGTCTCCGGTCTGATGAGACAAAGATTTAAGTCTTTGGCGTGAATGCCAGGCGTCGCTCATCACCAGGCCAATACCATCCCCACAGTGAAGCATGGTGGTGGCAGCATCATGCTGTGGGGATTCTTTTCAGTGGCGGGAACTGGGAGAATGATCAGCATAGAGGGAACGATGAATGCAGCGATGTACAGAGACATCCTGGATGAGGAATGGGCGAAACTGCCCAAAGATAGGTGTGCCAAGCTTGTGGCATCGCATTCAAGAAGACTTGAGGCCTTAATTGTTGCCAAAGGTGCATCGACAAAGTATTGAGCAAACAATGTGAATACTTTTGTACATGGATTTTTTTTAGGTATTTATTTTTATGAATTTGCAAAAATGTCTAGAAAAATGTTTTCACATTGTCACTACGGGGTATTGTGCGTAGAACTTTGAGGACAAAAATGAATGTATTCCATTTTGGAATAAGGCTGTGGAAAAAATGAAGTGCTGTGAATACTTTCCGGATTCACTGTACACACACGTATATACACACACACACTTAGGTATATACACACACACATATTTAAGCATATACAACAAACTCAAGCGTGCGCACACACACACACACACTCACACAAACACACACACACATCCAGCCTTTATTAATTTTAGTGGCCTAAAAACAAGGATTCTGTTAGTCTTGACTTGAGTTCTTCCAAAAACAAAAAGAGGACATTCCAGGAAGGCGTTGATCCAAAGTCAACACATCACCGGCTAGCGTACTCACCATGTGTATGTGACACACACACACACACAGGATGTGACCTACGTACCAATGGAGCACGCTGAAATAGAGAAAAGAACTTAGAGCTGATTGAATGACAAGCCAGGCGACTGGGCGTATCCTAAGGTGCTCACCACAGTTTTCTCGGATGTAGGTGATCAGCTGACACTCCTGCAACACAACAACACTTTCAGACAAGCACCCCGACAGACTGCTGATATCTGACACACACTCACCGTCATGCCTTTGCCTCCAGGCAGACCTCGGAGGCCCTGTGGGACACAGAAGGCGTCACACAGAGACACGACACGCACAAACAGGGAAGTCATGTTGCGGCACGTGAACGTTGGCTCAGCCTCAAGCCACTTACCCGGTGCCCCGCGTAGCCCGGGTCTCCAGACGCGCCCGCGGATCCAGGACGGCCTGAGTTCCCCTGCAGGAGTCACATGACGAAACAAACGTCAACAATACGGCAGATCTAAAAGTCTTCTGAGTTTGTGGTTACTCACCCCTCGACCTTGATTTCCTTTGCGGCCCGGGTAGCCTTTGGTTCCCTGAAAGCCGCTTTCGCCCTGATAAAGACAGGAAGAGTTGCTAACAAGCACAACCAAAAGAGTTGCTAACAAGCACAAGAAAGGTTGTTACAAGACGAATCGCTGACCAACCGTCATTAACAAGCACAAGAAGAGTTGTTGACAAGTACAGGAAAAGTAGGTCCGCAGGAAGAGTCGCCGACGAGCACAAAAAGAGTTGCTCACAAGCAAAAGCAAAGGAAAAGTAATTGACGAGCACAAGATTAGTCGCTAACAAGCACAGAAAGAGCTGCTAAACATTTTCTAACAAGCATCAGAACGATATGAGCGAAGGAAGAGTCGCTTATGAGCAAAGGAACAGTACTACCAAAGGAAAAGTAATTGACGAGCACAAGATTAGTCGCTCACAAGCACAGAAAGAGGTGCTAAAAAGTTTCCAACAAGCAAACGGAACAGGACGAGCTAAGGAAGAGTCCATAACTAACACAAGATGAGTCACTAATGAGCAAGAACAGTACGAGCACAGGAAAAGTAATTGACGAGCAGCATCTGAGATAGGCTGCATCGACCCCAAACGGGACAAGCGGTAGAAAATGGATGGACGGATGGATGGATTAGTCACTAACAAGCACAGAAAGAGGTGCTAAAAATGTTCTAACAAGCAAAGGAACGGTATGAGCAAAGGACGTACTCTATGAGCAATAGTACGGAGCCCCTAAAGGGACATGGGAATTTTTTTTTTTTTAGACATGTATCTCGTGGCCACGAGAAAGTATCTCGTGGCCACGAGAAACTTTTTATTAAAAAAAAAAAAAAAAAAATAATAATAATATTTTTTTTTTTATTTTTTTTTTTTATAAAAAGTTTCTCGTGGCCACGAGAAACTTTCTCGTGGCCACGAGAAACTTTCTCGTGCGCACGAGAAACTTTCTCGTGGCCACGAGAAACTTTCTCGTGGCCACGAGAAACTTTCTCGTGGCCACGAGAAAGCATTGGATGCGTGCTGATGGTTTAGTGTGTGTTAAAATGGCAGTTTAGGAGTTAATATGGCTGTATTTCCAGATAGGACTTTCCCCATGTGTGTTGTGGCAAAATGTGAATGCTTGATTAGTAGGTGTGAGACAAACACTTTATCTTCCTGGTTATTGTAACGCTACGTGTTTGACATTATTGAAGACTTTATCATGCCCGGGAAAGGACAGTTTTCCTCTTCTGTGGCTGTGGGGGGTGGGCGTGGCTTGCGGACCTGCAGCGAAGCGGAGTGTGTCAGTTAGTCCCATGTTGATGTGATCAAACTTCTTTCTTGCTTGGAAGATACACACACAATTGTAACTGTTATTTCTTCCTGCAAATAATAAATATGTACAACGTGTTTGGATGTATTCATTTATGTAAAATTGTCATTAAATGTAATATTGCCTGACAAAAAGTGATACGACGTACGTAATATTTTGATATTTACACATCGCATATTTCCACACGCACATCCGACTAGAATACCCTTATGTGCATTACATATATCAACATCAACTACCTACTGTACTGTTTACTTGTTGAAATACCCTTTTTAGAACAAATATCTACCCACATAATTCATATGTGTATATATAATATATATATATGTGTATGTATGTATATGCATATATATATATATATATATATATATATATATATATATATATATATATATATATATATATATATATATATATATATATATATATATATATATATATATATACATACAGTATATACACGCACACACACACATATACATGCATACTGTATAGGAAGAAACACACATAAATATATACAGTATACATATATACACACAAACACTAAATTTGACAAACAAAATAACTACTATTTTTAAGAACAAGTTACAGTAATATAATATATATATATACACTACCGTTCAAAAGTTTGGGGTCACCCAAACAATTTTGTGGAATAGCCTTCATTTCTAAGAACAAGAATAGACTGTCGAGTTTCAGATGAAAGTTCTCTTTTTCTGGCCATTTTGAGCGTTTAATTGACCCCACAAATGTGATGCTCCAGAAACTCAATCTGCTCAAAGGAAGGCCAGTTTTGTAGCTTCTGTAACGAGCTAAAGTGTTTTCAGATGTGTGAACATGATTGCACAAGGGTTTTCTAATCATCAATTAGCCTTCTGAGCCAATGAGCAAACACATTGTACCATTAGAACACTGGAGTGATAGTTGCTGGAAATGGGCCTCTATACACCTATGTAGATATTGCACCAAAAACCAGACATTTGCAGCTAGAATAGTCATTTACCACATTAGCAATGTATAGAGTGTATTTCTTTAAAGTTAAGACTAGTTTAAAGTTATCTTCATTGAAAAGTACAGTGCTTTTCCTTCAAAAATAAGGACATTTCCATGTGACCCCAAACTTTTGAACGGTAGAGTATATATATACATGCTTATACATAATATGTATATATATATATATATATATATATATATATATATATATATATATATATATATATATATATATATATATATATATATATATATATATATATAGATACACATACATATATATATATATATATATATATATATATATATATATATGCATATACATACATACACATATATATATATATATTATATATACACATATAAATTATGTGGGTAGATATTTGTTCTAAAAAGGGTATTTCAACAAGTAAACAGTACAGTAGGTAGTTGATGTTGATATATGTAATGCACATAAGGGTATTCTAGTCAGATGTGCGTGTGTAAATATGCGATGTGTAAATATCAAAATATTACGTACGTCGTATCACTTTTTGTCAGGCAATATTACATTTAATGACAATTTTACATAAATGAATACATCCAAACACGTTGTACATATTTATTATTTGCAGGAAGAAATAACAGTTACAATTGTGTGTGTATCTTCCAAGCAAGAAAGAAGTTTGATCACATCAACATTGGACTAACTGACACACTCCGCTTCGCTGCAGGTCCGCAAGCCACGCCCACCCCCCACAGCCACAGAAGAGGAAAACTGTCCTTTCCCGGGCATGATAAAGTCTTCAATAATGTCAAACACGTAGCGTTACAATAACCAGGAAGATAAAGTGTTTGTCTCACACCTACTAATCAAGCATTCACATTTTGCCACAACACACATGGGGAAAGTCCTAATTGGAAATACAGCCATATTAACTCCTAAACTGCCATTTTAACACACACTAAACCATCAGCACGCATCCAATGCTTTCTCGTGGCCACGAGAAAGTTTCTCGTGGCCACGAGAAAGTTTCTCGTGCGCACGAGAAAGTTTCTCGTGGCCACGAGATACTTTCTCGTGGCCACGAGATACATGTCTAAAAAAAAAAAATTCCCATGTCCCTTTAGGGGCTCCGTACAATAGGAACAGTACGACCAAAGGAAAAGTAATTGACGAGCACAAGATTAGTTGCTAACGAGCACAGAAAGAGGTGCTAAAACGTTTCTAACAAGCAAAACAGAACAGGACGAGCTAAGGAAGAGTCGACAACTAACACAAGATGAGTCACTAATGAGCAAGAACAGTATGAGCACAGGAAAAGTAATTGACAAGCACGAAAAATTAGTCGCAAACAAGCACAGAAAGAGTTGCTGACGAGCACAGGAAGAGTTTTTAACAAGCAAAGGAACAGTAGGAGTGCAGGAAGAGTTGCTAACGAACACAAGAAGCGTCGCAAACAAGCACGAGTAGAGGCACTAATGACCACAAGAAGAATCATTAACAAACACAAGATGAGTCGCTAATGAGTAAAGCAACAGTAAGAGCACCTGAAGAGTTGCTAACGAGCACAAGAAGAGTCCTTAACGGACAAATGAGTCGCTGACGAGTACAAGACAAGTAAACGAATGAGCACAAGAAGAGTCCTTAACGAACACATGAGTCGCTAAAGAGTACAAGAAGAGTAAACTAATGAGCACAAGAAGAGTCGCTAACAAAAACAAGTAGGAGTGCAGGAAGTGTTGCTAACGAACACAAGAAGCGTCGCAAACAAGCACCAGTAGAGGCACTAATGACCACAAGAAGAATCATTAACAAACACAAGATGAGTCACTAATGAGCAAAGGAACAGTACGAACACAAGAAGAGTCGTTAACGGACACATGAGTTGCTCACGAGTACAAGAAGAGTCACTAACGAACACAAGATGAGTCGCTAATGAGTAAAGGAACAGTAAAAGCACAGGAAAAGTAATTTACAAGCACAAGATTAGTTGCTAACAATAAACAGAAAGAGTTGCTGAAAAGCACAGGAAGAGTTTTTAACAAGCAAAGGAACAGTGAGAGCACAGGAAGAGTTGCTCACACGAACACAAGAAGAGTCAATAACGAACACAAGAAGCGTCGCAAACAAGCACAAGTAGAGTCACTAATGAGCACAAGAGTAATTAACAAACACAAGATGAGTCGCTAATGAGTAAAGGAACAGTAAAAGCAGAGGAAAAGTCACTAACAAGCACAAGAAGAATTGTTAACGAACACCTGAGTAGCTGATGAGTACAAGAAGAGTCACTAATGAGCACAAGAAGAGTCATTAAAGAACACAAGATGAGTCGCTAATGAGTAAAGGAACAGTAAAAGCACAGGAAGAGTCACTCACGAGCACAAGAAGAGTTGTTAACGAACACCTGAGTAGCTGATGAGTACAAGAAGAGTCACTAACGAGCACAAGAAGAGTTGCTAACAAACACATGAGTAGCTGGCGAGTACAAGAAGAGTCACTAATGAGCACAAGAAGAGTTGTTAAAGAACACAAGATGAGTCGCTAATGAGTAAAGGAAAAGTAAAAGCACAGGAAGAGTCACTAACGAGCACAAGAAGAGTTGTTAACGAACACCTGAGTAGCTGACGAGTACAAGAAGAGTCACTAATGAGCACAAGAAGATGCGTTAAAGAACACAAGAAGAGTCGCTGATGAGTAAAGGAACAGTAAAAGCACAGGAAGAGTCACTAACGAGCTCAAGAAAAGTTGTTAACAAACACATGAGTAGCTGACGAGTACAAGAAGAGTCACTAGTGAGCACAAGAAGAGTTGTTAACGAACACCTGAGTAGCTGACGAGTACAAGAAGAGTTAATAACAAGCACAAGAAGAGTTGTTAACGAACACATAAGTAGCTGACGAGTACAAGAAGGGTCACTAATGAGCACAAGAAGAGTCATTAACAAACACAAGAAGAGTCGTTAACGAACACAAGATGAGTCACCAATGAGCAAAGGAACAGTAAAAGCACTGGAAGAGTCACTAACGAGCACAAGAAGAGTTGTTAACGAACACCTGAGTAGCTGACGAGTACAAGAAGAGTCACTAATGAGCACAAGAAGATGCGTTAAAGAACACAAGAAGAGTCGCTGATGAGTAAAGGAACAGTAAAAGCACAGGAAGAGTCACTAACGAGCTCAAGAAGAGTTGTTAACAAACACATGAGTAGCTGACGAGTACAAGAGTCACTAGTGAGCACAAGAAGAGTTGTTAACGAACACCTGAGTAGCTGACGAGTACAAGAAGAGTCAATAACAAGCACAAAAAGAGTTGTTAACGAACACATAAGTAGCTGACGAGTACAAGAAGAGTCACTAATGAGCACAAGAAGAGTCATTAACAAACACAAGAAGAGTCGTTAACGAACACAAGATGAGTCACCAATGAGTAAAGGAACAGTAAAAGCACTGGAGAGTCCCTAACGAGCACAAGAAGATTTGTTAACAAAGACATGAGTAGCTGACGAGTACAAAAAGAGTCACTAATGAGCACAAGAAGAGTCGTTAAAGAACACAAGATGGGTCGCTAATGAGCAAAGGAAAGGAAATTAGTCGCTAGCACAGAAAGAGTTGCTAACAAGTAAAGGGACAATACGAGAACAGAAAAAGTTGCTAACTCGCTAATGATGACAAGATGAGTCGTTAATGAGCAAAGGAACAGTAAATGCAAAAATGAGTCACTAATGAACAAAGGAAGAGTACCTGCACAAGATGAGTCGTTAATGAGCAAAGGAAGAGTACAAGCACAGGATGTTGTTGTGGCTTGCGCAGCCATTTGAGACACTTGTCTATATAAGGGCTATATAAATAAACTTTGATTGATTGATTGAGAATGAGTCACTAATGAGCACAAGAAAAGTTGCTAATGAACACAAGAGGAACAGTACGAGCACAGGCCTGGTGCGTCAAGTGTGTTTATGTCTAGATCAAGCCTAAACAAATCAGAGTGAGACATGAAAGATAAACATGAAGTAAGACTCACCACTAAACCGGGATAGCCTGGGAATCCTGAATCTCCCTAAACACACACACACACACACATACACAGTCAGCAGAGTAAGTCCACATTAAGTCCAAAGTTTTGGACTGTTGTGGTCTTCACCTTGATGCCATTGGGTCCTGCGGGTCCATATCCGTCCCTCCCATCCTGACCCTGAAGGAATCGCCATGTTTACGTCACATGACTGACAAGAACATTCTCATTGACATTAACTGCAGCCATCTCTTCTACATCACACATCAAAGAGAAGCTAAACTGCTAAAGCTAAGCTACGATACCCCTGGTGCTTTGGAGGTTCTACACACTCACCGGCATCCCTCGCAGGCCCTGCGTTCCTGCAACACCCTGTGGTCCCGGATCTCCCGGTTGGCCCTGAGAGACAAACATTTCTCATTGGACGTTTTTGGTCAAACTTAAGACCTCTCACCTTCTGACCGACACCACCGCGGCGTCCCGTGGAGCCTGCTGTTCCAGGTGAGCCTGGCCCCCCCTGTAGGTGATTGCAAGAACCTTGGTAACATCAAAACTGACACGTTGACATGTTAGACGATGTGCTGACCTGTGGTCCAGGAAGTCCAGGGATACCTCTTGGCCCAGGTTGACCTCTCACCCCGCTAGGGCCCTGCACACGCATCATGGAAGCATTAACATATTAGGAAGCCCTGCTGATCTCTGCTCTTGTCACTCACCTGTGGACCCGAAGCACCTAGACTTCCTCTGAGTCCTGGATCTCCGCGGGCTCCGGCAGTACCCTGTTAGCGCGTACACACACACACACACACACACACCACACACACACACACGTAGAGTTGTTAGTGTTTATTGGCGGCAGAGCACAGAGACGTACGCTGCGATTCGTTCTCCCACCTTGACCCCAATGGCACCTCGTCGTCCGTCCGGACCCTGCCAGCACACAGACATTGAAGGTGAGGTTGCAAACAAAAAGATGACTACCGTAAAGAAAAAAAGAATCAACTCAATGATCTTACCGGGTTCCCGTTGACACCGACCTCACCGGGACGTCCGTCCTGCCCGGGTTGTCCCTGTGGATGTACGAGGTCACACGTCAAGGTGTGTAAAGTGACGATCATCTTAGCACGGCACCAAAGGTTCTTACCGGCAAACCGGCGTTGCCAACGTCTCCTTTAGATCCTGGCAAGGTGTTGTCGGCGCCGGATTCTCCCTGTTGGACACGCCATGGTCACGGGTGCACATGGAAACCAAAAAGGGTGCAGTCAAAACTCACCGGATCTCCTCTCAGTCCTCGCTGTCCTTGCAGCCCTGCTTCCCCCCGGATACCTGGAATACCCTAAGGAACCAAATTGAAGGTGTCAGTCAAGCGGCAGGAGTTCAGAGGTCAACGTGCCTCAGGGGAATTCCCTGCTAACAATGCAGAAAACACGCTAACCATGAAAAGAATTTCAACTACAAACCCCGTTTCCATGAGTTGGGAAATTGTGTTAGATGTAAATATAAACGGAATACAATGATTTGCAAATCATTTTCAACCCATATTCAGTTGAATATGCTACAAAGACAACATATTTGATGTTCAAACTGATAAACATTTTTTTTCTTGCAAATAATCATTAACTTTAGAATTTGATGCCAGCTACACGTGACAAAGAAGTTGGGAAAGGTGGCAATAAATACTGATAAAGTTGAGGAATGCTCATCAAACACTTATTTGGAACATCCCGAAGGTGAACAGGCAAATTGGGAACAGGTGGGTGCCATGATTGGGTATAAAAGTAGATTCCATGAAATGATCAGTCATTTACAAACAAGGATGGGGCGAGGTACACCACTTTGTCAACAAATGCGTGAGCAAATTGTTGAACAGTTTAAGAAAAACCTTTCTCAACCAGCTATTGCAAGGAATTTAGGGATTTCACCATCAACGGTCCGTAATATCATCAAAGGGTTCAGAGAATCTGGAGAAATCACTGCACGTAAGCAGCTAAGGCCGTGACCTTCGATCCCTCAGGCTGTACTGCATCAACAGGCGACATCAGTGTGTAAAGGATATCACCACATGGGCTCAGGAACACTTCAGAAACCCACTGTCAGTAACTACAGTTGGTCGCTACATCTGTAAGTGCAAGTTAAACTCTCCTATGCAAGGCGAAAACCGTTTATCAACAACACCCAGAAACGCCGTCGGCTTCGCTGGGCCTGAGCTCATCTAAGATGGACTGATACAAAGTGGAAAAGTGTTCTGTGGTCTGACGAGTCCACATTTCATATTGTTTTTGGAAACTGTGGACGTCGTGTCCTCCGGACCAAAGAGGAAAATAACCACCTGGATTGGTATAGGCGCAAAGTGGAAAAGCCAGAATCTGTGATGGTATGGGGGTGTATTAGTGCCCAAGACATGGGTAACTTACACATCTGTGAAGGCGCCATTAATGCTGAAAGGTACATACAGGTTTTGGAGCAACATATGTTGCCATCCAAGCAACGTTACCATGGACGCTCCTGCTTATTTCAGCAAGACAATGCCAAGCCACATGTTACATCAACATGGCTTCATAGTAAAAGAGTGCGAGTACTAGACTGGCCTGCCTGTAGTCCAGACCTGTCTCCCATTGGAAAATGTGTGGCGCATTATGAAGCCTAAAATACCACAACGGAGACCCCCGGACTGTTGAACAACGTAAGCTGTACATCAAGCAAGAATGGCAAGCTGTACATCAAGCAAGAATGGGAAAGAATTCCACCTGAGAAGCTTAAAAAATGTGTCTCCTCAGTTCCCAAACGTTTACTGAGTGTTTTTAAAAGGAAAGGCCATGTAACACAGTGGTGAACATGCCCTTTCCCAACTACTTTGGCACGTGTTGCAGCCATGAAAATTTAAGTTAATTATTATTTGCAAAAAAAAAAATAAAGTTTATGAGTTTGAACATGAAATATCTTGTCTTTGTAGTGCATTCAATTGAATATGGGTTGAAAAGCATTTGCAAATCATTGTATTCCGTTTATATTTACATCTAACACAATTTCCCAACTCATATGGAAACAGGGTTTGTAAGTAATCAAAAAACTGTAAAGTATTTAGTTCAATCTTTTTGTTTACCGGATTTCCTGGGTGTCCTCGCTCCCCTCGACCGCCGGCTTGTCCCATCACACCCTGCACACGCGTGCAACAACGTCCAAGTCATCCAAATCCTTGTCAGACTTTCCCTAGACAAAGCCTTACCTGCTCGCCATTGACGCCGTCCAATGCGTCTTCTCCATCCTCGCCCTGCAATGGCGGACAGACACCGCTGAGTGAGTGATCTCAATTTCCTTCTCAAGGACGCCATTTGTACTCACCCGGTTTCCTCGTAGGCCTCGGGAGCCCTGCGGACGCAAAGTAGAACGTGGTTAATGATGGCGTCCGTGTCTTGTCGTGTGATGCAACACACACAAGTACCTTTGGTCCTCTGAGTCCAGAGCAGCCCTGGACGCCCTGAGGTCCGCTGGGTCCGGGACGCCCCCGCTCTCCCTGAAACGCATCAACACACAGGTGACTCTCAGGTGTGGCACATTTGTAAGAGCTGCCGTTAAGGAAGGAAGAGGAGGACTTACTGGGACGCCCTCTTCCCCTGGGAAGCCAGGGTAACCTTTTTGTCCAGACGGCCCCTAGAAGACAACAAACACCACATCATCCTCCAGCTGGCTCCTCATTTGTGTATTGCTTCTACCTTTGACCCCGACAGACCCCGAGAGCCACGAACGCCTTCGTGTCCCGAACACTTGCACATGACGTTGCAGCACTCTCTATTTGACACTGTGTCCTGTGGAGAAGAATCAGTAGCAAATAAATGTTTTCCTGCTGAAACACGTCGAGCAATAGCATCTAGCTAACTAGTCAGTAGCCAGCGATAGCATTTAGTCACGACTCGATAGGTTACGACAGCATTTAACTGACAAGTCGATAGCATTTAGTTAACCATAGGTTACGACAGCATTTAACCGACAAGTCAGAAGCTAGTGACAGTATTTAACAAGCGATAGCATTTATCGGACAGGTTGAAAGCTAGCGATAGCATTTAGTTACCAAGTCGAAAGGTTACGGCAGCATTTAATCGACAACTCTGTAGCTAGTGATAGCATTTAACCAACAATAGTATTTAGCGGGCGATAGCATTTAGCCAGACAGGCCGGTAACTAGTGATAGGATTTAGTTAACACGTCAATAGGTTATGACAGCATTTGATTGACAAGTCAGTTAATAAGTTGATGGATTACGACAGTATTAAACTGACAAGTTGGTAGCTAGTGATAGCATTTAGTGAGCGATAGCAGTTAGCAGACACATCGTAGCTAGCAATAGCATTAAGTTAAAAAGTTGATAGGTTAAGACAGTATTAAACTGACAAGTTGGTAGCTAGTGATAGCATTTAGTGAGCGATAGCAGTAAGTGGACAGGTCAGTAGCTAAGGATAGAATTGAGTTAAAGGCCTACTGAAATGAATTTTTTTTATTCAAACGGGGATAGCAGATCTATTCTATGTGTCATACTTGATCATTTCGCGATATTGCCATATTTTTGCTGAAAGGATTTAGTATAGAACAACGACGATAAAGATTGCAACTTTTGGTATCTGATAAAAAATAGGCTTGCCCCTACCGGAAGTAGCGTGACGTAGTCAGTTGAACATATACGCAAAGTTCCCTATTGTTTACAATGATGGCCGCATGAAGTAAGAGAGATTCGGACCGAGAAAGCGACAATTTCCCCATTAATTTGAGCGAGGATGAAAGATTTGTGGATGAGTAAAGTGCAAGTGAAGGACTAGTGGGGAGTTGAAGCTATTCAGATAGGGAAGATGCTGTGAGAGCCGGGGGTGACCTGATATTCAGCTGGGAATGACTACAACAGTAAATAAACACAAGACATATATATACTCTATTAGCCACAACACAACCAGGCTTATATTTAATATGCCACAAATTAATCCTGCATAAAAACACCTGCGTGTTTGTTACGCTAGCTCCTAGCTCCTCTGCTAGCTCCTAGCTCCATAGAACACGCCAATACAATTCAAACACCTGATCAACACACACAATCACTCAGCCCAAAAGACCGTTCACCTAACCCAAGGTTCATAAAGCTTATATATTTTTAAAAAGTTACGTACGTGACGCGCACATACGGTCAAGCTATCAAATGTTTAGCAGCCAAGGCTGCATACTCACGGTACCTGATATTCAGCTGGGAATGACTACAACAGTAAATAAACACAAGACATATATATACTCTATTAGCCACAACACAACCAGGCTTATATTTAATATGACACAAATGAATCCTGCATAAAAACACCTGCGTGTTTGTTATGCTAGCTCCTAGCTCCTATGCTAGCTCCTAGCTCCATAGAACACGCCAATACAATTCAAACACCTGATCAACACACACAATCACTCAGCCCAAAAGACCGTTCACCTAACCCAAGGTTCATAAAGCTTATATATTTTTAAAAAGTTACGTACATACGCAAAAAAAAGTTGCGCACATACGGTCAAGCGATCAAATGTTTAGAAGCCAAAGCTGCATACTCACAGTAGCACGTCTGCGTCTTTGTCATCCAAATCAAAGTAATCCTGGTAAGAGTCTGTGTTGTCCCAGTTCTCTACAGGCGTCTGTGTATCGAAGTCAAAAGTCCTCCTGGTTAGAGTCTCTGTTATCCGAGTTCTTCCATCTTGACTGCATCTTTCGGGAATGTAAACAAAGAAGCGCCGGCTGTGTACTGTTGTTGCTGACTACGTTCGAAAAATACGTCCATTTCGCACCGACAACTTTCTTCTTTGCTTGCTCAGCTTCCTTCTCCATAATGCAATGAACATGATTGCAACAGATTCACGAACACAGATGTCCAGAATACTGTGGAATTATGAAATGAAAACAGAGCTTTTTCGTATTGGCTTCAATGTGGAAGGCATACCCGTGTTCGCCGGGCTACGTCACGCGCATACGTCATCCTCAGAGGCGTTTCGAACCGGAAGTTTAGCGGCAAATTTAAAATGTCACTTTATAAGTTAACCCGGCCGTATTGGCATGTGTTATAATGTTAAGATTTCATCATTGATATATAAACTATCAGACTGCGTGGTCGGTAGTAGTGGGTTTCAGTAGGCCTTTAACAAGTCGATAGGTCACGACAGCATTTAATTGACAAGTCAGTTAAAAAGTTGATGGGTTACGACAGTATTAAACTGACAAGTTGGTAGCTAGTGATAGTGTAGTGGAATTTCTGACTTTTGAAGTCTATGAAGAATGTCTGCTCATTTCATTTCTCTTCTATTCATACCATTGAAGGACCAGATGTAGGACAAAGTTGAATATGGAGTCGCTCTGATCATTCTACAAAATGTTTTGATTGTCTAAGCATGACTAAGGGATTCTAGGATGTTGCAAAACAAACATGTCGAAAACAATGGGACCTTGGGGCATGGGGAAACAGATAAAATGGCCAGGAGACCAGGACTCTAGGAGATTGCTTGATTCTTGTGTCCTCCGGAGGACGTCTGTTTGTTTGCATGGACAAAACAATCCAACTTTGTACTTTGGATTATGGGTAAATAAACATTTTGTACTAAATTAACTTTTGTTGCTGTTTAAGCTTTGGACAATCCACTACAATAGCATTTAGTGAGCGATAGCAGTTAGCGGACAAGTCAGTAGCTAGGGATAGAATTGAGTTAACAAGTTGATAGGTCACGACAGTATTTAATTGACAAGTCAGTTAAAAAGTTGATGGGTTACGACAGCATTTAATTGACAAGTCAGAAGCTTGTGATAGTATTTAGCGAGCAATAGCATTTAGCGGACAGGTTGGTAGCTAGGGATAGAATTGAGTTAACAAGTCCATAGTTTCCGACAGCATTTTAGTGACAGGTCGCTAGCTAGTGATTGCATTTAGCGAGCGATAGCATTTAGCCGAGAGGTCGGTAACTGGCTATAGCCTTTAGTTAAGTTGATCTGTTACGACAGAATTCAACTGAAAAGTCGGTAGCTAGTGATAGCATTTAGCTGACAAGTTGGTAGCTTGGGATAGAATTGAGTTAACAAGTTGATAGGTTACGACAGCATTTAAATGACAAGTCGGTAGCAAATGATAGCATTTAGCGAGCAATGGCATTTAACTGACAAGTCGGTAGCAGGTGATAGCATTTAGCTGACAAGAAAAACGTACAATCTGTTTGAGGATTGTGCTGCCAACACTCTGCATTCCGATGTCGAGAGGAAGCTTGTAGCCGAACCCTCGGCCGAACTCCAACATCTGCAGCTGGGCGGCGTCCCGCGCCCCTTCCAGGGCCACCATCAGCAGTGCGCTGATACCTGCAAGAAGTCAATTATTCATTCATTCATATTGTATCCTGATCTTCTGCCTTTGCCCGCTGATTTTGTTTGAGAGGCATGTAAAGACGCCTTAAAAGGCTTCATTATGCTTGCTCCTGCCCCTGCAACCCCCCAGCGGACCTTGACATGCGCCAAGTCCGCCAGAAAAGAAACAACGGCGCAAATTGAGAAGCGTCTCAGGGCAGAAATATGAGCAGTCATATGGATATGATATTGTTACGTGTGCTGAGGAAGTCGAAAGACAATCTTTATTGAGCAAAACTAACAAACAAACGTATCTTTTTCTTTTCAAATGTTCTTGTAATGAGAGAATATTTTCGGTATATTATATGGAATTTTTACCTGACATGTTTCAACTGTCATCTGCAGTCTTCTTCAGAAGGGTCACCTGACCACTATGACGTGTTGCCTATCAGCTGTTATTATAGTTCTCATACCGATTGATGGTTTCCTTGGGCCGCTTCCTTAGTCCTTAATCCATTGTTTGAATTTGTTACTTTCTGTCCCGAGGATTTTGGCGTAGTCCCAGTCCATGATGTGGTTATTTACAAAACTCAAAACCAGAATACAATGATTTGCAAATCCTTTTCAACTTATGTTCAATTGAATAGACTGCAAAGACAAGATACTTAATGTTCAAACTGGAAAACATTGTTATTTTTTTGCAAATGTTAGCTCATTTGGAGTTTGATGCCTGCAACATGTATTAAAAAAGCTGGCACAAGTGGCAAAAAAGACTGAGAAAGTTGAGGAATGCTCATCAAACACTTATTTGGAACATCCCACAGGTGAATAGGCTAATTGGGAATAGGTGGGTGCCATGATTGGGTATAAAAGCAGCTTCCATGAAATGCTCAGTCATTCACAAACAAGGATGGGGCGAGGGTCACCACTTTGTGAACAAATGCTTGAGCAAATTGTCCAACAGTTTAATAACAACATTTCTCAACGAGCTATTACGGTCTGTAATATCATCAAAAGGTTCAGAGAATCTGGAGAAATCACTGCACGTAAGCAGCAAGGCTGAAAACCAACATTGAATGCCCGTGACCTTCGATCCCTCAGGCGGTACTGCATCAAAAAACAACATCGGTGTGTAAAGGATATCACCACATGGGCTCAGGAACACTTCAGAAAACCACTATCAGTAACTACAGTTGGTTGCTACATCTGTAAGTGCAAGTTAAAACTCTACCATGCAAAGCGAAAGCCATTTATCAACAACACCCAGAAACGCCGCCGGCTTCGAGGGGCCCAAGCTCATCTAAGATGGACTGATGCAAAGTGGAAAAGTGTTCTGTGGTCTGACAAGTCCACATTTAAAAAAATTTGGGAAACTGTGGACGCTGTGTCCTCCGAAACAAAGAGGAAAAGAACCACCCGTATTGTTATAGGCGCAAAGTTGAAAAGCCAGCATCTGTGATGGTATGGGGGTGTATTAGTGCCCAAGGCATGGGTAACTTACACATCTGTGAAGGCACCATTAGAGCACTACATGCTTCCATCTGTTGAAAAGCTCTATGGAGATGATGATTTCATTTTCCAGCATGATCTGGCACCTGCCCACAGTGCCAAACCACCAGTAACTGGTGTACTGACCATGGCATTACTGTCCTCGATTGGCCTGCCAACTCCCCTGACCTGAACCCCATAGAGAATTTGTGGGGTATTGTGAAGAAGAAGCTGAAAGACACCAGACCCAATAATGCAAATGAGCTAAAGGCCGCTATTGAAGCATCCTGGGCATCCATAACACCTCAGCAATGCCACGGGCTGATTGCCTCCATGCCACGCCGCATTGATGCAGTAATCCGTGCAAAAGGATTCCCAACCAAGTACTGAGTGCATTAATTGACATTTTTAAATGTTTGATTTTGTTTTGCTGTTATAAATTTTTTTTTTTTACTTGGTCGGAGGAAATATTCAAATTTTTTGAGATAGGATTTTTGCGTTTTCTTAAGCTGTATGCCATAATCAGCTTGCAATACTTCAGTTGATGTGTAATGAATCCAGAATGTATGACATTTTTGTTTTTTTAATTGCATTCCAGAAAATAAAGAACTTCATCACAATATTCTAATTTTCTGAGACAGTCCTGTGTACCACAATATGATATTTGGTGTATATATAAATGATAGTCGAACCGTTTCAACCATTTACTGTTAATATCTGGTTACATTAGCTTTGGGGAATACTACAAATTTGGGCATTGATCCAATACCAAGTAGGTACAGGGCTAAAATTGTTCATTACAATGCTTATGGCAGTGTAAAAATGTTTTGAAGCCCAACGCCTCAGAATCATATAACTTGGTACTTGACACATGCTAACTGTTAGAATGTTAACTTTTTTTCCTGCTATTTTTTCATGCATACACTTCATAGTAATATGACTTGGTACTTGACACCCGCTAACTGTTAGCATGCTTTTTTTTAAAGCTAATTTTGCATGCATACACTTCATAGTTATACAACTTGGTACTTGACACATGCTAACTTTTTTGGGGTAATTTTACATGCATACGCTTGATAGTCATATGACTTGGTATTTGACATATGCCAACTGTTAGCATGTGAACTTCTTTTAGCTAATTTTGCATGCATACGCTTAATAATCATATAACTTGGCACTTGACACATGCTAACTGTTAGCATCCTAACTTCTTTTGAGCTAATTGTGCATGCATAAACTTCATGGTCATATAACTTGGTACTTGACACATTCTAGCTGTTAACATGCTAACGTTAGCATTTAAGTTCAGCTTGCGCATTTCAGTATCAGCGTCAAGTTCCCTTGAACTTTTAGGTTGTAGTTTTTTTGTGTAGTGTTCTAATCCGGGATGTTTTTTATGTTGTCTTTAGAATGTGTCGCGGGCCAATAAAAAACAAGCTGCGGGCTTTGGAAAACCCTTTTCTACACAGTTAGCTCGTCAAAGTCTTGTAAGCGTTTTGGCAGAACTATGAGCCAATTCGCTCAACAGCAGATTGAGATGAAGTACAGTGACTAGCTGTAGCATGATGATGTCTTTAGAGTCTTCAGTGACGCTAACTTGCATGTTTATGGAAAGAACCTACACTAGAAAGACATTCATCAAGAGCTAAGATTCAAACCCATGACATCCTAGTCCTAACCACACAACCTTTTCACTTCAAACGAGGACATGAAGGAGTTTTTACCAGACTTTCGCAGCTGCTCTGCCTCGTCCTCCAGTTTCAGCACGTCTTCATCAAGTCCATCTGAGAAGATCACTAGAACCTGAAGGATCCCGATGGACAGGACAATATGAGGCAATGAGACCCGGGAAGATCAACCAAAGTTTACGTGACTAACCTTCACGCCGCCTTTGGAATCGGCCTTAAATTTCTCGCCGAAGGACCTCAGCATGGCGGTGTTGAGCTGCGTGGGAACGTTCAAATTTAAGGTCATAACCTTTGTCACTATGTCATCGCTGGAGTCGTACGGTTTGAATTTGAAGTCGTACAGGAGACGTCCATCAGGTGCCACCACTCTGAAAGCCATTTTGGTGTTGATTGGGGCAGTGCCAGTGCAACACAGGCCGGGGACCGTGGACAAGTAATGCACAATCTCTGGCAGGAAGGTCCTGAGCTTGGCATGGCCGCTGACCAACATCTCTCCAGGAAGGCCTTTTCTTTGAGAGATGTCAAAGCCCATTGCAATGTCGATGCTGCAGTCTGAAAGAGAGGAAGCACAATTTGACTTTGGTAATCGAAAAGAACAAAGGAGACCTCTCGATTTACCTGAACGATCTTTGGAATCTTTGGATTTGCAGATTGTGCTGACCACCTTTTGTTTGATGTTTTCCAAACTATTGAAGTTCTCCACTGTGAAAAGTCTCTCTGTGTTGTTGGTGATCTGCAAGAGCTCCAGTCTGTGGTAGTTACCGACGCCAATGGCGAACACCTCAACGCCTAGAGCCCTGAGACGGTCCGCAGCGTCCTGCACCTCATCCTGGGATTCGCCGTCAGTGATCAACACCAAATTTTGGGAAACACCGGCCGACTTTCGGCAGCCCTGTGAGGCCTCAAAATGACCCCTAATGGCATCCAGCGCCCGTCCAATCATGGTCCCGCCACCACGCTGGTTCATGCCCATGATGCCTTTGGTGACTGACTCGTACGTGTAGAACTGATTCAGGTAGAACTCGTGCTGGAAAATGTCACTGAACTGGGCCAGGCCAACACGCACCAAATCCTCGCTGACTTTAAAGCTGGATACGAGTTCTACTGTGAAGGTCTTCATGATGGTGTAGTCCTGCGAGGCGATGCTGCCGGACTGGTCAATCAGGAAGACCAGGTCGGCTTTCTGTTTCTCGCAGGCTGTAGAAGAAAAGCAGAGAATCGTTCTTAAACCGGCCAAATGACCGAACGCTAGCTAGCTTTCAACAGAGACGCAATGATTACTTTGATCAGTCGAGATAAACCGTTGCATCTAAACTGCACTGTGTAGAGAAGTGTGCTAAGAAGATGAGAACCCACCTGGCTTTGTGGAGTTGCAGAGAGCATGTGTGATGTTCTTGTACAAAGTTTCCAGGGCAGCAAAATTGTCCACGTAGAACACTCGGCTTAAGTCTTGACCAGCTATGATCTCCAGCTCTTTCCTGACGGCGCCTTCCACTCCAATACTGAAGACGCTTATATTTTTTTCACGCAGTGCCGTGGACGGCTCAACCAGATTGTAGGAGTTTGTAGCGTTGCCATCTGTGATCACCATGAGAATCTGAGGAACGCCGAGGGCTGCCCGGCCGCCGTGCTCGGCGTTGAAAAACGTCAAGGCATATTTCAAAGCCTTGCCGGTGTAGGTGTTTCCAGACAGGGGCTTCAGAGTTGAAATTGATTGAAGAACATCTCGTTTAGACTCGTACTGGTTGAGAGTAAAAACAGACTCGGGGTCCGTGGAGAACAAAATGACTCCGAAGCGAGTCAGGTCTTTGCCAACTGTGGTTTGGTTCACCATTGATGACATGAACTTCTGCATGCTTCTGAACTTGTCCAAGGTGATGCTGATGGAGCTGTCCACCAGGAAGATAATGTCAGCCTTCTCTGTCTTCTTGCATTCTAGTGGTAGATACAAAGACAGAATGTTTTAATTTTACTCAAACATTAAGGCAACTTTGTTTGTTAACAAGGGAAAAGGACCTCTCTCTGGCTCGCAGATCTCCATAGCCACCTGGCTCTCCAAGTCCTTCAGAGCATCAAAGTCTCTCTCAGCGTAGACCCGGTCTGACGATCCACTGATCTCCAGAAGCTGGGTCGTGTTGGCATCCACCACCCCAATGGCGTAGACCACCACACCTTTGCGCCTCAAAGCGGCGGCAGGAACTTTGACATCATCTTGAGCCTCGCCATCTGTCACCACCACCATCCTCTGCCTCACGCTGGGACGCCCCCCTTGGGGAGCGTCAAAGTACTGCGACAACGCTGCGATAGCTTGGCCTGTGTCTGTACCTCCTCCGATCTGCCGCATGCCATCGATGGCTCTCAACATTTCGTCCTTGGTGTAGTGGCGGTTGAGGGGGAACTCCAGTTGCCGGACGGTGCTGAACTGCATGACGCCAACGTGAACGTCATTCTGTCCGATATTGGACTTACCGATGACAGATTTCATGAAGTCTTTCATTTTCTCGTAGTCTCGTGGATAGATGCTCCCAGAACTGTCAATCAAGAACAGGAGGTCTCCAGGTATGTCTTTGCAAACTGGAGACACACACAGCACATGTTGGTTGTTACATTCCTTGCAGACAAAGAATAACAGAGCAAAGTCAAGGTTCTGAACTGTTAGCTAAACACATTCCAACAAACACTCGCACGCTCAAAGGAAATGTTTGGAAGTGTTTGCAACGTTCAGCGTGACGTCTTTGATCTTGGAAGAGAAGCTCTTTAAAGCAATTGAAGAAAATAAAACAGCTGATTTTACTGTAAATGATTAAAGGAAGTTTGGACTTAACTCGGAGACAGAGAAAGACAGGTTTCTTGAATGGTTTGGGGCACTTATAAAATGGATTGGGGCTATTAAGGGCACTTCTTGAGCAGTCGTGGCCCCAAAGTGATTTGGGACTATCTATTTGTACAGGAAAAAAGTCAGTGGACTCAAAAAAGTTATTGACCCCGGCTTTCCACTGGACGCGTAATGGCTGCCTAATGTCTACGCTGCAGAAAGTCTCCGTGCTTTGCCGTCCGTCAACACCCACCGACGGCTTCTGTGACGGCACTGACTTGACTTGACTCTTGGAAAAGACGACAGTTTTGCCTTGCAGAACGACTACATTATTTGTAGCAAGCAACAAAACAGGAGCAACAACACCTCTGGCGAGCTATCACACACACTTCTTATTCAACTCTTGCGGACTGCTTCCCCTTCCCCAATGTCAGGATGTAGATCCTCCGTGCACCAGCGTTTGGAAACAATACAAACCCTGTTTATATGTGGTGGAGAGCTTTGGACTGGAGGAGCTGTGCCATGGACAGCGCGTCTGTAAGTGGTGGAAATTGACACATTGACTACAACAGAAACGTATTTTGACGCAGCCGTTCAGCAACCGTTAAGTGAAGTGAAGTGAATTATATTTATATAGCGCTTTTTCTCTAGTGACTCAAAGCGCTTTACATAGTGAAACCCAATATCTAAGTTACATTTAAACCAGTGTGGGTGGCACTGGGAGCAGGTGGGTAAAGTGTCTTGCCCAAGGACACAACGGCAGTGACTAGGATGGTGGAAGCGGGGATCGAACCTGGAACCCTCAAAGTGCTGGCACGGCCACTCTACCAACCGAGCTATACCGCCCCGTTAAGCATCTTGTGGAAATCAGGGGTAACAGACTTGTAAGTCAAATTAGCCAAAGCACTCCAAATAGGAACATCTTCCCACTGAAGGTCACAAAGTGTTCCATAACTGTCTTGCCCTAAAAGGCCTGGTGCTCCAAAGGGTTCTAAATGTACCCAGAGAGTTTGAGGCGGGGACAGGAGTTATTTTGGGTGCATACCGTAGTTTTTGGTAGACCCCATTTATCGATGCAACTAATACGGTTCTTTTGAGACATTCCCAGACTTCTTGAGCACTTAAATGGGTTCAATTTGGACCTCATAGATACTTAAGAAAACTGGACTGTGGTTAGGGTTGGGGAAAAAAACAACAGTACCTTTTAAGTCTAATGTGAGTAAAGGATGAGAAGAAGGTCTTACCGTTTGTGGAGCAGATGTCGGTGATGATGTCGTCTTTGATGGGGTTCAGAGCATCGAAATTGTTGACAAAGAACGTCCTCTTAGGTTCGCCGGATATCTCGCGCAGCTCATCCATGTCAGCGTTCTTCACTCCGATGGCGTAAATGGTGATGCCCTGCGCTCGTAGCTTCTCTGCAGGCACCTTGACCTTGTCCGAAGATTTCCCATCAGTGATGACCACCAGATATTCCGGCACTTTCTGACCACGAGTGGCCATCGCCCGATCAAACTGTGGGGCCATGAATTCTAGCGCTCTTCCTGTTTCAGTCCCACCTCCCACCTGCAAGATTGCCTCTACGGCCTTCTCCAGGCTTTTGGCGTCCGTGTAGGCCGTCAGATCAAATTCCAGATTTGGTCTGTCGGCGTACTTGGCGACGCCCATGCGGACATGCTGCGGCCCAATACGAAAAGTATTTAGGAACTCGATGATGAACTTCTTCATGTCGTAAAAGTCAGTGGGATAAATGCTTCCGGAGTGGTCGATCAAGAAGAAGATGTCTGCTTCGTCTGTTTGCAAGCAGCCTGAAAAAAACAAAACAGAAATATGAAAAATTGTCTTATTTCTCGAAAGGAGACAAGCGATGCAAACCTTCTTTGATGCTGCTTCTTCTCATATTAACGCTGACGGCTTGGCGCAGAATGTTATGGCAGACAACCTTCTGCAGCTTTTGCTTCAGCGACTTGAGTTTGGCGAAGCTGTTCACGGTAAACATGTGCTTGTTCGGGGGGTGCGACGCCATCTTCACCAGCTGGGCATGGTTTGCGTTTTTGACTCCGACCGTGTAGATGGTGACACCGGCCCGGCGGAGGTTAGCAGCGGCGTTGCTCACATCATCTTGGGATTTACCGTCAGTGATCACCACCGCCACCTGCTGGACGCCCTTGTCTTTCCTGCTCCCTCTTTTCTGGGTGAACACATGCTCCCGCGTGAAATTGAGGGCGGCGCCGGTGTTTGTACCACCACCGTTGTAGGGCAGGATGTTGAGGAAACTCAGCGTCTCGTTCTTGTCCCTGAAGGTGTCGAGGTAGACAGGCGCGAACGCTTTGTCGCTGAACATCACGATGCCCACTCGCACTTTGGACGGACCCACGTCCAGGCCGCTCACGACCGAGTGCAGGAAGGTGCGTACCAGCTGGAAGTTTGTGGTTCCGATGCTTCCTGATTCATCGATTATAAACACGACGTCTGCCACTTTGGCTCCTTTGCATTCTGAGGAGGAAGTGCATGACATGTGAGTGGTTTTGAAAAAGATGGACGCTACACCATCTGTTCCAGTTTAACTGCTCACAACCTTCTCATTCAATGAAAACTGGCAACTTGCACAGCTAATCGCCAGTTGGCAGCTGACACGCCAATCACTAGTTGAAAACTAGTGCTCTAATCGTTAGCTGGCAGCTTGCGCTGGTAATCGCTAGATGGCAACTACCACCCTAATTGCTAGCTGGCAACTAGCACGCTAATTGCTAGTTGATAACTCGTGCCTTAACCGTTAACTGGCAATTGGCACGCTAAACGCTAGCTGACAACTGGCACCCTGATTGTTAGCTTGCAATTAGAGCGCTGATTACTAGCTATCTTAAATGCTAACATGAATATCCCAATATAATCATGTTTTTATTGTAAACCTGCAAAGCACAGTGTCGAAGGCCATTGCCATTTAAAGTAGTGTGTGTTGGATCAAAGTTAGTGTATTTTAAGACATCTAAATCTGTAGAAACAAGTGCAGGGGGAATATAAAAATTATGTTTAAAAACGTCTAATCAAATATTCCACAAACCCCCTGCAGTACCTTTGCGGACCCTTTGGGGACAACGGACCACCTTTTGAAGACCACTGATCTCAACGGCACATTTTGGAGTGGAAATGTCGGGAGTCAGATTGTTCGACACAAACTAGCTAAGAAAAAAAGAATGCTTCCTTTTACCTCCGGTAGGAGTGATCTCCTGTTGCTCGCTTTCAAAAATTGTCTTCAGATCGGGAACGGCGTTGGCGATGGACTGGTACGCGTAGGGACTTGTGGCTACGACGCGCATTTGCTGCATGGACGCTCCAATGCTGAGCGCCACCACGGTCACGCCTTCCGACTTGATCAAGCGAGACTGCTTGTAGATGGCGTCGTCCGAGTCTTTCCCGCTCAAAACAACCAGGAACTGTTGGAAGCCTTGGTCTGCCCGGCTTCCCGCCTCGCTGGTGAAGAAGTGCGAGCTGGCGTACTCCAAGGCGCCGCCCAGATTGCGGGGCTCGTTGGGCTGCAATCTGCGCTGGCGGAAGCGCTTGACGGCGATGCTGGTGTCATCTTTCGTTTGGTAAGCATTGAGGAGGAATTCCACTTTGGTATCTTGGCCATACTGAGCCAAGCCGAGGCGATGAGCTGAGATTCCGAAGTTAAGTTGGTTGACCAGTCGCACCAGAACGCTTCTGACCTGCTGGAACTCAGCTTGGCTCACACCGCTGTCAACTAGGAAGAAAATGTCTGCAAACCTTTCTGACAAGGCTGGAAAACAAGAAGAGAACTGAGATCAAAACTTTTGACACTCTAACCTTGATTACAATTTTCACCTTCTTATTCTGGAGGCCTAAGTTAATGCTATTACCTCCCCAGAGGTGGGTAGTAACATGCTACATTTACCTTGTTACATTTACTTTAGTAACTTTTTAAGTGAATTGTACTGGTCAGTGTAGTTTTAATGCAACATACTTTTTAGTTTTACCTGCGTATTTTTGTGAAGAAGACATTAAGTTTCATTCAGATCGCTACATGTATTGATATTATCATTATATTTATTTGTAATCTATTTATTACTGCTTGCAAGGAGTATTAATTTGGCTTGTTACAGAGTTTTATTCCAGTCGGCATGGTCACATGACTCTGATTCACCAATCAAAGTAAGCACTAGTGATGTTTAAATCCATTTCACCAATCAAACAGAGCCTGGCAGTCATGTGACTGCACTTAAAGTACATACAGTAAAAAGTGACATAACGTCAGATGAGGCGGGATATTTCTTCAATATTTACTTACAAAATATGAAAAAGAACATATCGTGCGCTGTCATCTGTGTCAGTAGTAGGAGTGTGAATCTTTGGGCATCTAATGATTCACTCACATTCCGATTCCTGGGGTGACGATTCGATTCAAACCGATTTTCCCAATGTATCTTTTGGTATAATACTTGTAATGAAAGTTTTCAAAACATATTACAGGTTAGAACATATTACTTCTGGTTGCATGGAGATGGCTTGTATTTTTATTTGAAAAAATATATATAAATATTTTTTTAAATCGATGTTTGAAAATGATGAATTGATGTAGAATCGGAATTAATAAGAATTGCGATTCAAATGTGAATCGATTTTTTCTGCACCCCTAATGGAGATGGTCTAAAAACGTCTATAAAAATTGGTTCCTATATACACACACAAAAAAAAGATAAGTTTGTTGTTTTTTTTTAACTGTTTTTGAAAATTATGAATCGACATAAGGTATAAATAAGAATTGCGATTCAGCTGTGAATCGACTTTTTTGTGCAGCCCCAGTCAGTAGTTACACTATTTGTACATTTTAGCCTACAGGAATTCCTCTTCCAACATGTTGTGGTAAGTTGCAGATGTGTTTTATGTTTTAGCTCCTAACCCTCTAACATTAATCCTGTTATAATATTATAAGTGACTGTACAATGCGAAAACACACCAACGATGGTTGTAATACAAGTACCATTATAACATAGCTACTAAATAAATCAGAAGTTACTCATCAGTTACTCAGTACTTAAGTTCACTGAATACTTACTCAAGTAATTTTTTGGCTGACTACTTTTGACTATTACTTGAGTCTTATCACTCTAAAGTAACGGTACTCTTACTTGAGTACAATTTTGGCAGCTCTACCCATCTCCTTGCCGCCCCCGCAAAAATGAAGCCTTGTTCAGGCATTTTGCATTTCTAACAGCTAAACATGGAAACATTCCAACTGCCCTCCCGCCTGAAATTTACTGCTGTTCTGCAGGAGCAATAATTCCCGCTTAAAGAAAAAAAGACCATCTTTAAACAGGCATCATGTTTCCCGCAATAAAGATGCAGAAACATTACCGAACGTTCCGCCCTCCCACAAAATTCCATCTCTTAGTTGTGTGTTTTGGCTCGCCACGCAAACCCTTCAAGCTTGTTTCTGCTCTGCATTGTTGCGGAATGTTGTGGAAGCATCGCAGACTAACTAAAAGCTCAGCTAAAGATTGAGACCGAGATCATGTCTAGATTAATTTGATCTAGTAGAGTAGGAAGACAGACTTCTCATACAGTTTCAAGTCTGAGGAGGCTTCACTCACCTTGTCTCTGGTTGTCCATGGAGATGCACATGGTTTGCAGCAGACCCTCAGTCAGCCTCTGAAGGGCCTGGAAGCTATCGATGAAGAAGCGGAAGTTGTCAGAAGGTTGGTTGGCGATGGACTCCAGCTCTGCGCGGTTGGCTTCTCCGACTCCGATACCAAAGACGATGACTCCGTGCTGCCTCAGGCGCTTAGCAGATACCTCCACGTCGTCAGTGGAGTCTCCGTCCGTGATAACCACGGCAATCTGAGGCACCCGCTGGTTGGCTCGGCTACCGGCGCTTTCTGTGAAGTACTGCGTCCGGAGGAAGTCGATGGCCTTGCCGGTCTCCGTGCCCCCCATTCGATACGGGAACTTGTCCAATTCGGCCAGCAGGGATTTCTTGTCCATGTAATCTTTTAACAGGAACTCCTGGTAAGTTTCATCGCTGTACTGTGCCAAACCCACCTGGACCTTGTCTGGGCCGATGTCAAGACCAGAGACCACGCTTCGGAGAAAACCTCGAATCTCCTGAAAGTTTTCAGGGCCAATGCTCGAAGAACCGTCCACCAGGAAGACAATGTCGGCCACGGTGGCTCTGACACATTCTGGAGAGGAGAGAGAAGAACCTCAGCATTAGGATGAACATGGCGCTGTGAGATCAGGCTCACTAAGTCTTACGATCCAGACTTTGCTCAAATACATCTTCGGATGTCAAGGCTTCTGACACTACGACTCGCCAGACAAAATGCTGAGTCACTGCCAGCGAGCACCTTACCTTCCGACAACTGCAGAAGTTGTCGTTTGGCCTCCTCCACGGTCGTGCACAGCGTCTGGACGATGCTCTGAGAAATTCCCTGCAGAGCCGTAAAGTCGGACACGCTGTAGACATGCTGGGAGTGCGGCTCGTTGGCGATCTCCCTCAGTTGGTCTTCATCTGCGTCTTTAATCCCGATGGCGTACAAGATGATGCCTTTCTTTTTCAGTTGTAGGGCGTGGGACTCCACGTCATCTTGCGACTTGCCGTCGGTGATGACTACGGCGATCTGCGGCACATTCTGGGCAGCCCTGCTCCCGGCCTCTTTTACGAAATGCGTACTCAGCATGAAGTCCAGGCCTTGACCCGTGTTGGTGCCGCCTCCCATGTAAGGCAGCGTGCTGATGTACTGCAGGATGTCGGCCTTGTTCTCGTAGGTGTTGAGCAGGAACTCACTTCGTGGCGTGGTGCTGTACTGGACCAGAGCCATGCGGACACGGTCGAGGCCCACGTCGAAGCCGTTGACCAGCGTGGACAAAAAACGGCGCATCTGCTCGAAGTTCTTGGTGCCGATGCTCCACGACCCGTCCACCATGAAGACGATGTCGGCTACGGCTTCTTGAGTGCACACTGGCGGGAGAGCTCGGGTCACTGAGTTGCTCTTGGACAACATGCGAGTGCTTTGCGAGCTGAAGCGTGTGACCGCCGGCACAAAGCGTTAAGAAGATGGAAGCGACGTGATCTTCAGCTAGCGATTTACACTTTTACACTCCTCTGCTTCTAACGTTTCATCCTGAAAGCTTTTCAAGAACAGCCAATTCAAATGCGTAGACCAGGGGTGTCAAATGAAAGACAGAAACTGCAGTTCTAAATGTGTCCACTGGATGTCGCAATAGCAATTCTTTCTATCCCTTTCTGTGAAAGCGCGCATGACTTCAGAGGGGGCAGAGCTATGTGCCGTGTTAAGATAGAGGTGACACTTCCGTGTTTCAACTCTACGTACTTACGCTGCTTATAAGCAGTAGAATACAAAATGTAGATTGTTACGTTCATGCCTTGATTGTCAAATATGTTGTTGGTGATGTAATCTGTGACATTTCTACCCAAATAAATGCTTTTAATAATCTGAACATTTCGTGTTATGACTGGGGACACATTTTCTGGGCACACATAAATAAGATGAAACAATATGTATCCCATTTTAACTTCATGTGTGATTATTGAAATTAGTCTACATTCACAAGTTTTGTTGCAGCTGACGGAATAACCCACATAATGTTTATTGATTTTGATATTATTCATTTCATTTGCTGTTAATTAAAAATCAACACCAATGGGAGCACTTTAAAACTCTGCCAGACTCAATTTCACCTATTTGACAGATGAACATTATCGCATCATTTATTCAGAAAGTATAAATAATGACAATCGAAGATAGAATACTATTAACATGTAAGTGTAACAAAAAACATTATGATTGGTACATTTCCAGAACGTGATGGTTAATTTTTGAACAAAGAAAACAATCTGACGTTGTCTTTATTTTTGAGTTATCATGCCATGATTTTACCAGTCCGGCACACTTGGGAATACATTTTCCTCCATATGGCCCCGGAGTTAAAATGAGTTTGACACCCCTGGTGTAGACTGAAGGACATAGCTCCATTTGTCCACTGGGGGTATTAAAGGCAGCCAGCAAACACGCACAAAACCAGAGAAGAAGAACGCAAGGGACTTTTTCGCTGCATGGACACATGGTCAGCTTCTGGACGTCGTCTTTGTGCACACTGCTGCCGGACGTGAAGCGCGAGCGTGCACAGCGCACACACACACAAGCAGGCATGTACACACACACGCTCACAAGGTGATGTTAGTAATGGTGTGAGCATATGAGCCAGCTGCTACTAGTGTTTCACGTTTGGAACATGCTGGAATGCAGGAAGTGAAGTCATCGCTGTTTAATGTCACCCACCTGTCCTCTGTGCTGCGTTGCCATGGAAACAGAGCGCTGCCATGAGGCCCAGGAGTAGACTGCGCGCCCCCTCCATTCTGCTTGCGTTTCTCCTGAAAAGACAAGAGTTAATTGCAAAAAGGGTCAGACAATTAAATGACACTTTCATGTGGCTCCTAGATTTTTGTTATAAGTTATTATCTGCACATGCTTGGCTGCATTGCCTGCTAGTACTGGGCCGCAGACACTTTTAGATGACTAGATAGTTTGCCTTGGCAGGTCCGAAGCTCGAGTGCTTCCAGCCGGCGTGTGAGGACTTCCACTTCCCGTACATATGTCCCATGTAATTAAAGACGCAGATGTTGGCATTCCAAAGAAAGATGAGTGATAAAAAGTCTTCATTGTGAGGTCTGATCAAATGGACCATGTGGTTTTGTTTACTGACGGCGGTTCTGGTTCCTGTACCACATCAAAGCACACTTACTGACTGACGATTTAAATTATTTGCAGTAACTGCAAGGAACACAACAATTGCTCGATTTAATAAGACTTTCTTTGCCCATTTTCTAGCACTGGTCACGGTCCAAGGTGAACTGGAGCCTATCCCAGCTGGATAATTGTGTGAATGCTAAGAATATTATGTGAGAATACTATGTGAAAAGACCATGTGAGAAGACTATGTGAGAAGTCTATGTAAGGAAGACCATGTGAGAAAACTATGTAAGGAAGACCATGTGAGAATATCATGTGAGAAGACCATGTGAGAAGACCATGTGTGAAGACCATGTGAGAAGACTGTGAGAAGACTATGTAAGGAAGACCATGTGAGAAAACTATGTAAGGAACACCATGTGAGAATATCATGTGAGAAGACCATGTGAGAAGACCATGTGTGAAGACCATGTGAGAAGACTGTGAGAAGACTATGTAAGGAAGACCATGTGAGAAAACTATGTAAGGAACACCATGTGAGAATATCATGTGAGAAGACCATGTGAGAAGACCATGTGTGAAGACCATGTGAGAAGACTGTGAGAAGACTATGTAAGGAAGACCATGTGAGAAAACTATGTAAGGAACACCATGTGAGAATATCATGTGAGAAGACCATGTGAGAAGACCATGTGTGAAGACCATGTGAGAAGACTGTGAGAAGACTATGTAAGGAAGACCATGTAAGAATACTATGTAAGAAGACCATGTGAGAAAACCATGTGAGAAGATCACGTGAGAAGACTATGTAAGGAAGACCATGTGAGAAGACTACGGAGGGAAGACCATGTGAGAAGACTATGGAGGGAAGACCATGTGAGAAGACTATGTAAGAAGACCATGTAAGAAGACTATGTAAGAAGACCATGTAAGAAGACCATGTGAGAAGACCATGTGAGAAGACTATGGAGGGAAGACCATGTGAGAAGACTATGTAAGGAAGACCATGTAAGAAGACCATGTGAGAAGACCATGTGAGAAGACTATGGAGGGAAGACCATGTGAGAAAACTATGTAAGGAACACCATGTGAGAATATCATGTGAGAAGACCATGTGAGAAGACCATGTGTGAAGACCATGTGAGAAGACTGTGAGAAGACTATGTAAGGAAGACCATGTGAGAATACTATGTAAGAAGACCATGTGAGAAAACCATGTGAGAAGATCACGTGAGAAGACTATGTAAGGAAGACCACGTGAGAAGACTACGGAGGGAAGACCATGTGAGAAGACTACGGAGGGAAGACCATGTGAGAAGACTATGGAGGGAAGACCATGTGAGAAGACTATGTAAGAAGACCATGTAAGAAGACTATGTAAGAAGACCATGTAAGAAGACCATGTGAGAAGACCATGTGAGAAGACTATGGAGGGAAGACCATGTGAGAAGACTATGTAAGGAAGACCATGTCAGTAAGACATAGAATGCTGCGCAGTGTGAACGTTTTCCCCTCCCACATTTTTTATCAGATTCAAAACATTCCACTTTGAAAATGTTCGGCTCATGCATGACATGCGTTCTACCTTTCTTCTATTTTTAAAAATTTGCACATTTCCAGGAACTCTAAATTTTCCAGGACATTTTTTCCCCTTTCAAAATGAACGGACATTTTTTCCAACGTCCACATTTTGCATGTTTCTTACCCGATTCAAACGTTCCACCATCAAAAAATTCATACTATCTATGTCCAAAAATTTCCTGGATTTCCCACTTTACCGCAACATGTATCCTCTATCAAAAAGTGTTGAATCTTCCAGACTTCTCAACTGATTCAAACCGTTCTATAGTCAAAATGCTCCTCGATAATGTTAGTCAATTGTTAGCAGGCTTGTATTAGCATGATAGCTTTTTAGCTAATCGGTGCTTGTGTACACTTTAGAGTCAAACATGTTTGAAAAAGATTTCAAAAGGTGTCCCACTTTAAAAGATAAGTTGGTTAATGGCTACCCACCAACTTCCAAAAAAACATGGCTAAGTTCCATATCTGTTGGCTCGCAAGATTAGAGATTGACCGATACTGAAACCGATTTTTAGTAGTCAAGAAGGCCGATAACTGACAGTCTTTTGCAGTGAAAGTGATTTAATTATGAATCGTATATGTCAGTAAACATCTGGACAAGGCTTTAAGTCAGGGGTGTCCAAACCTTTTGACTTGAGGGCCGCATTGGGCTAAAATAATTTGGCCGGGGGCCGAAAGCATGTAAAGTATAGTATTTTCTACTGCGTGTCCCTCTCACAACAACAAAAAATTGCCTACGCCATGAGATGTGGGCGTGGCATGGCGCCAAACTTTGATGTGATTGTTTGCCACAAAACACAAATTGTTACTAACTCAGCTCCACAAGTTCAGATCTTGATCATTTTGGGTAGAAATGATGTTGACGACACCCTGAAGGTCCCGAATGGTCAGTGCCTGTTCAAAGCCATTCGGAATTGGCAGAGCCTGGCGGTGAAATCTGCCCCACGCCATCACCAATAAAACTGTCATTACTTCACTTCAGCTGATTGGATCTTCCTCCAAACGGACAGGAGACTTTAAGGTCAGAGTCCGATCATGCCCAGACATTATTATCAACACTACCATCGCCCCCCTGTGGTGAAAAACTATAACACATGCACCGACCTTCCTGACGTTTTTGATGATGGGTCAAAGTATTTTTGCAGTGGCACCAATATTGCCCCCTTGTGGTGGGAAAATATAAACAGTCATAACTTCCTGACACATGCTGTGCTTTTCCTGAAATTTTTGACAGTGGTAAAGTGTCGCAAGCGTCATGGCTGTCTCGCGTGAACCTCATGGCAGACTCGCAGCTTTAATTGTGTGAATGTCCAAGCATTTTACATATTTTAACTTTTGTCTACCGGGAATCATGTTCTCCCGAAAAAAATAAAAACATAAATATTCCAGATTACCCAGAATTACCAGTTTTCTTGTCATTTTTCCCACTGAAAATTAATGGGCCATTTTTTTAACTTGCACAATTCCCACATTTCCCAACCGTTTCGAACCGTTCCACCATCCACACACTCCACCCACCTTAGATAATCAAACTACTGTTTTCCAAGTTCAAAGCAATTCCAGGAATTCCCACAATTCCCGGTTTTCCAAAGCCCTACTTTCACCTCTTCCTGGAAAATTTTCACAGTCTACATTTTTCAACCGTTTTTGATCATTCCACCCTCAAACATTACTCTTATTTGGGACAACAAATGTTCATATTTTACTTTTTGTAAAAATTCCAGGTTTTCCACGAAATTCCGAAAATACCCATTTAAATTCAAACTGTTACTACATCAACATTTTTCAACCAAAAACTCCAACACCAACCCATTCATATCATCTGAGACAATTGTGCTAGAATCAATACTTTAAAAAATTCCGGGTTTTCCCGAAATTTCAAAATGTCCAGGGAATTCGCATCCAAATGGACAATTCTCAAAATGTTTCGCATTTTTAAAACCTGATTCCGACCTTTCAACCATCCACCCACATTACTCTCCCCATATATCGAACGCAAAACATAATTTCCCTTTCCTAAAAATTTCCATCTTCCCCGGAATTTCCTCCCCATTGACAATGAATAGGAAACATACAATCCACTGCATATCCCACATTTGTAATCCGATTTGAACTGTTCCAACATCCACACAAACCAGCATGTTTCTTGGCTCCAAAAATTCCCTAATTACCCGGAATTACCAGGAATTTCCCTCCATTGAGAATGAACGGCAATTTACAAACCTCTCCATAGCCCACATTTCTCAACCGATTCGAACCGTTCCAACATCTACACACTTCACTCACCCTGGACATTTAAGCATTTCAGTTCCACTCACACGTAGTGGCAGTTCGGCGGATTGCGCACATAGGGCATTCATACGCAATTCCTAGCAGAATTGCAAATTCTAGTTAATATTATTATCCTTTTTACCATCATTATTCCGAATTGTTATTTAGGTTATGTAAACCCTGACGTTGGTTTGTCCATCTGTTAGCGAGTTAGTTAGTTAATAAAATAACTTAAACACTTGTTGGTGGATTTTCACAAAATTTTCAGGAAATGTCTGAAATTGAATAAAGAAACTGAATACATTTTGGGCCTGATCCGGATCATTTCTACTACATTACCTTACGTTTACGTTACGAGCCTCTGCTCCCGTGTGTTTATGTGAGGGCCCCCGACTTTTTTACTATTTTACTAGTCGAGTTAAGCGCTCTCCGAGTCCTTTTCTAGTTACTATTGTTACCATTGCTATTAGTACTGTCATTATTGTCATTGTTAAAGGTTACTGGTTGTTTGTACCCTAAAGATAAACAACCATAAATATATAATCCCGTCGCTGACATGTTGTAATAATTCACCATCAGCATGCTGGAATTTTCGGGTGCCTTTGAAAAGCTTAACGAGATACTAGTGTGTCTGTGTGTGTGTGTGTTTGTGTGTGTGCGTGTTAACACACGAGGCCTGGGTTTGATCACCTCCCAGGCTTGACTCCTCAAGGGTAAAAGGGGCCCAGTTATGATCAGCATGTGCGAGTAATCAGGGTCCAATGACGAGTTGATTGACTTTGTTTATTATTTAGTACGGGGGGAAGGGGCATCTTAGTGACATCATGTGAAAGGTCAAAGGTGACGACGGTGTGCGGTGCTAAGTCGAAAAGTTGTGTTTCGGCGAAGTTCCTGGAGAGTCACTAGTGGGACACAGCGGTCCATTTGGGGAAGGACCAGAGCCAGAACCGGACCAGCTGGTTAAGAGGGAATTAATCTTGAGGCAGCTGAACTGAACCCGGACGTCACATCTGGAGAGCAGATGTTAGCGCTCGTGTCTCTCGGCTGCTTGGCATGTTAGCCGACTTGACGCGCCGCCAGAAATCTGGACTCAGACCGGGTCTTGTTTCTGATCATTGGCCGCCGCGCATGAAAGCAGGCCTCGTAGACTCAGACCAAGAACATGTGTGAAAGTCTGTGAACTGTCCAGTTCAGGTCAGTCTGAATGGGTCGGGCCCTGGAAGTGGCCCCCAATGTTTGACATAACACCCCCACACACACACTTATGATGAATATGAGTGTAGATTGTTTAAAGTTCTAAACTGCTTGTTGGTTCTGTTTATAGATAAATTCTTCCCTGATAGGAACTAAATGGACCGAGACCTCACAAAGACGCTGTGGCGTTAACCCTTACAGCTTGCTAGCTTCCTGCGACTTCCGTGAGCTGCTAAAAGCTAGCATATTGGTTTGACAACAAATTAATCGTTAGCTGCCAACTAACGCACTACTTGATAACTGGCAGCTGTGACCGCTAATCGCTAGCTGACAATTAGCACACTATTACTAGCCGGCAATTGGTGTGCTAATCGCTAGCTGGCAGCTTGTGCCGTTCACCGCCAGCTGACAACTGGCACGCTAATTGTTATCTGGCAAGTGCTGCACTAATTGCTACCTCACAAGTAGCATGCTAATTTCTAGCTGGCAATTGGTGTGCTACTGGCTCACTGGCACACTAATCGTTAGCTGGCAGCTTGTGCCGTTAATCTATAGCTGACAACTGGCACGCTAATCCCTACTTCACAACCAGCATGCTAATCCCTAGCTGACAACTACCGCCTTAATGGTTAAACGGCAGCTCACGTCACTAATTGCTACCTGACAATTTGCACGTTCATCACTAAGTGGCAAGTGGCGCGCTAATTGCTGCCCCACAACTACCATGCTAATCACTAGCTGTAACTAGCGCGTTAATCCTTAGCTTGCAACTGGTGCACTAATCGCAAGCTGACACAAGCGTTTTATCCCTAGCTGACAACTAGCACACTAATCATAAGCTCGCAGCTTGCACCACTAATCGCTAGCTGGCAATAAAACTGCTGATTGCTAGCTATCATAACTCTAAAGGCTTAGTGGCCACATGCGTGGACAGCACCTTTTAGCTCTTATTTCAAAAATTGTGTACACTACTGAATTGGGGTCTTATAGCCCTTATGTGGACACTTATACTGCCATCTGGTGGTGTCAGAAGAGTATAACATACAATGGAATTTGGAAAAAAAAGTGTAAAAATAAGAATTAGTATGTCACTAAACATGAAGTACACGTTTGTTACTTATGGACTAAGTACATCATATAAAAAGATTATTCTTAGTTTTTTTCTAATTAGGGTCCAATAAGCCCAAATGGCAAAGAGAAATAAAAAAAAAGCATGTAAACAAACAGCTTGGGCCTTAATAGGTTAATTGCGAACATGAATATAATAATAGAATTGAGGTACAGCGAGTAGGGTGGCCATGCCACTGATATTTATAAACTACACGATAGTGTGTTGTGTCAATGTTAATGTGTATTTTAAAACATTTAAATTTGTGGAAAAACTACAGGGAATATAAAAAAAATTAAATTAATTAAAAAATGTACGGCCTCCCTACAGTACCTCAGTGGACCCCTTAGGGGTCACGGACGCCCAGTTGAAGACCTCTGGTCCAAAGGACAAGAACTATGGACTGCCGGGTCGCTTCGCGGCGTGACGGCGGATCTGTTTACTTCCTGATTGCAATGGCCTCGGACATGACTAATGACTGGGAGCAATGTGGACGAGGAACAAGCCCACGCAGGTTCCTGCCTCAACATGAACGTCCTGAGGACAATATTCTTCCACAACGTCCCTGGGAAGTTCCACCTGGACCACTTCGGGAGCACAGCAAGCAAGACGGAATGTCGGCGATGTGATTTTTCTGAAGATTTATATAATCAAGTTGATCATTGATTTTTGTTTTGTGCGTCCATCTCAGCATAAGAGCCTAGAGACTCAACTACCACATGTTAGTTAATGGTGCGTTTAAGGTGGCCTAGAAAACAGGAAAGGTGGAGTGATAAATATCTTTAATGTACTCCACATGAGACCCCAGAGAGTCAACTAGAAGAGCAAACGCAATGTGTCTTGATTGAGTTTAGTTTGGTTGAGGTAAACAGGAAGTGATCCAGCATGTGAGGTTGCTGCAGTGTTTACATTTAGTGCATGAGAGTGCATGTGGCGTGTTTGAAAAAAATGACAGAAATAATCTTTTAGGCGCATAAGTGTCTGCAATGGCGTACTTACACTTGGTCTTTTGAGTGCGTATGTATGTGCACTCACATTTTTACACTTGGATCTTTTGAGTGCGTAAGTATGTGCACTTGCATTTTTACACTTAGTCTCTTGAATGCAAAAGTATGTGCACTTGCATTTTAAACTTAGTCTTTTGAGTGAATAAGTATGTGCGCCTGCATTTTAAACTTAGTCTTTTGAGTGCGTATGTGTACTTGCATTTTTAAACATAGTCTTTTGAGTGCATATGTATGTGCATTTGCATTTTTAAACTTAGTCTCTTAAGTACGTAAGTGTGCTTGCATTTTTAAACTTATTAGCTTGCATTTTTACACTTTTGTCTTTTGAGTGCGTATGTGCACTTGTATTTTAGACTTGGTCTTTTTAGTGTGGAAGTATGGGCACTTGCATTTTTACACTTAGTCTCTTGAGTGTGTAAGTATGTGAACTTGCATTTTTAACCTTAGTCGTTTCAGTGCCTTAGTAAGTGCACTTGCATTTTTACACTTTGTCTTTTGAGAATGTTGGTAAGTACAGTAAGGTGAGTACAAAGTGTACTCAGTATACTTACTAAAGTGTGCTGATGCAAGTATTCATGGCTTTACATTGAAATGAATCAGTGGTGTCACCTGGACACTGAAGTGACACCACTTGACGCTGAAAGTTTGTCTTGCTACTTTAAGGGGAGGGGCCAACGTCCCTTCTCGCCACATGACCTCTGACCTCACTTTGTCCATCATGATGTCTAACCATGATGTCTTCGTGTACAAACATTGCCCTCACATGTCGTTATATACATTACCATATATGTATGTGTATGTCATTGTGTACTTTCGGGCATGATGTCATTTCCTTGACAAGGCGCACTGGAACGCACGCACACACACACAATATTTTGGTGTGCGATTGTGAAACAAGATAAAAGTAGTCGAATACGACAATAGATGGATGCTGGTTTGGGACGAAAAGATGTGAATCAGAATTTCTTGCACTCAATTTATTATTATCATTTTGATTAATATGATAATGCTTATTTTTATTATAATGCTTATATTAAAGACTACAAACTTTTGTGGGCGGTGCATCCTGCCAGAACCTAAACCTTCTGGTAACACTTACATTGTTTAACCCCACGCCCCCCTCCACACACACACACACACACACACACACACACACACACACACACACACACACACACACACACACACACACACACACACACACACACACACAATCTCTCTGATGGGGCACACACATGTTTTTTAATATAAAAAAAATTAGAATCATTCAATTACCATATTCATGTCTCAGTTTAAACACCTTAATTTACTTTCATCTGACCTTCATCATTATCATCCACTCAATTTCATCATCCTCCTCTCATCATCATCATCTCATTATCATCATCAGACCAAAAAAAAAAAACACTTACAAGTTGCTGCTCGGTCGTCCACCATACACCCGCGTCGTCCCCACGCCAAAGGCTCGTTTCACAGGGCCTTGTAGGGAGGTTAGCCTGCCTCCTCCTGGAGACGGCCCCCAAGACCACCACCCTCCTACCTTCTTTACACACACACACACACACACACACACGCGCACGCACACACACACACACACACACACATTACACGCATTCTTGTATTTGTGGGACCTCTGAAAAATGCCTACCTCTTTAGGACCACCCTTTCTAGATATATAAATATGAGTATTTACAACATTAATAATATTTACATACTATGCAAATATAAAAAAGCTTGTTGTAAAAAATTAGTTGGAATTTCACAAGAAAAAGGTCACAATTTCACAAGAAAAACTTAGAATGTTGGCAGTGTTGTAATAAAATTCGTAACTTTACTCAACGCGAGTCAAAATTTTACCAGAAAAACTGAACATTTGTGCAATATTATGACAAAAGTTAGAATTTTACTCAATAACAGTCACAATTTTACAAGAAAAAGCTTAACATTTTGGCAATTTTATGAAAAGAGTCGTAATTTTATTCGACAAAAGTCACAATTTTTAAAAAACTTAAAAATGTGGGCAATATTATAATAATAGAAATTTTACTTAGCAAAATTATGACAAAAGTCACAATTTTACTCAAAAAATGTCACTATTTTACAAGAACAACAAAAAATTGGCAATACTGTGATAAGTCAGAATTGTACACAAATGTCGCCATTTTGCATTAAAAAGTAATAATTTTACATAAAAGGGTAATCATTTTACGAGAAAATATTGCAATATTACAGAAACAGAAAGAATATGAGAAATTGTTCCCAATTTTATAAGAAAAAAAGTCAACACATTGTGAGAAAAAGACTGCTTTTAGTAAAAAAAAAAAGTTGTTTGTAATTGTTTTTTTGTTTTTTTTACATATGTTGGCCAGAGCACTTCAAATTTGTACACACACTTGTTATTTCATATGTTGACCAGAGGGGGAGCACTTTTAAAACCGACACACAGTCAATTTGTCAAACTATTAATCGATTTAAACTATTATACAAACATCGGGTCTGGTTCAAATATAGAGATGAGGGTCTTTAATTTGACCTGCTGTTGTACTCTGTCTCAAAGTGTTAACATGTGCTCAATGTTTCTGTACCATTATTGCTATGTTGTCTATTACCATTGTTGGTAATTTGTCTATTACCATTGTTGGTATATTCATTATTCCTACATTGTTGATACAAATTATTGTATTGTATGTGGGCTCTGTACCGAGGATGTCGTTGTGGCTTGTACAGCCCTTTGAGACACTTGTGATTTAGGGCTATATAAATAAACATTGATTGATTGATTGATTACAGTGTAATAATTATTGTTACTTGTGGTAATGCCACTATGATACAACATTTGTATTATAATCCTTGAACAAAGTAACAGTGAAACTCATGTGAATAATCACTGCATGGAAAACTGGGGGTGGGATTAAATAAATTAACTTCTTCCCCCTCCCTTTCAGGCAAAACTGGACAATCATGCATTACATACTATACATTACCTTTTGCACTATATTAATTTATATTATTTTTGTCAACTTTGTACTTTTTTTGTTATTATTATTTCCATGTCATTGCCTGAAATAAATAAATAAATGAAAAATGAATGAAATGAATTTGAAAAATCCCTCCTTTTTTGGGACCACCCTAATTTTGATAGATTTCACCACCAGGGGTGCAAATGAGACATCCTCTATTAGATGCAATGGTTTTCCGTATTGGGATCATGATTTCGGTCCTCATATGGAAGGTACTTGTCCTTGTTGATGTCTCAACAAGGGTAGGAATACGAGAACACACACACGAGTTTGTGCGCACTAATAAAAAGTGTCAAAAAAGCTTCATCACTGCTCAACAACATGGCACCTGCAGAATCCTTAATTGTGTCTGTTCATCACCATCACTATAATTATCATCCTCATCATCATTATTGTTATTATCATCTTCATCATCATCATCATCGATGCACGCCTACCACGCCCCCTGGCCTGTGCGCAAGGCACTTTGCGACACTTGTCGTTGCTTTACGGCAGCGGCTAAACATGTGAAGAGAAAGACCGACGAGAAGAAAACAAACAGTAAGATTTCAATAATTCCTCGCCGTGACAAAAATGGCGCGTTTTGGAACTCGCGTCTGTTTGCTCCCACGATAGTTTAGTGGTTATAAAAGGACAGCGTTTGTAAGCTAGCATGGCAGCTAAGCTAACGCTAGCCTAGCACGTTTACTCCTCACGTCAGTTATTTACCTGGTTAGTTGTTTACTTGGTCAGTTATTTACTTGGTTAGTTATTTACTTGGTCAGTTATTAGTTGTTTGTGCGTAAGATATTGGCAGCTTGTTGGGTAGCGGTCCGTGTGTCTCGTTTAGTTGTATTGTGTTTTTCTCATTGTGCAGCTTTTCCGTGGTACTTTACCCATATGGGTGAGGGCGGACCTACGTCACTTCCGCCTACCAATCCCCTAGCAACCGGAAATTCGTTGAAAACAAACCAGCTCACAGCGAACACAGCATTGACAGAAAAAGCATTTAACGAGCGTTGTGGCTTGGAAGTCGGCGTTAAATCCTTCATTTACGCATTTTTACTTATTCGCATATCGTGTGAAAAAACGAAAATGTATTATTTGCGTCAGACTCGTCTCAGTGAACTTTAAAGCTTCTCAGGCTTAGCTTAGCTTGCTAGTTAGCTTAGCCTGCGCGCTACTAAGAAAGAGACGCGGAAGTTAATCAACAACAAGATCAAGTGTTAGTGTATAAAATATTGAGAGATTTGAGGGCTCCATGTATTGAATGGCAACATGAAAATTATAGGGTTTATTGTTTTTTAAAAACCCAACTGTTAAGTGCAAATTTAAACGAAACCGGTTTTCGAAAATAGCTAGCTAGGCTATAGACTATATAGTATATTACTTACTTAACTTAATCCTCTTCTTCCCGGATGGGAAATAAGGCTTCGACGACTCGACGCCATTCATCTCGCTGCTGTGCTCGTCTCTGTGCCTCGCCTCATGTAAGCTTCATCTCTTTCAGCTCCCCTTCAACTGTTCTTCGCCAGGTGTTCTTTGGCCGCCCTGGCTTACGTTTTGCCGGTGGTGTCCATCTTAACGCTGCCTTTGGTATCCTCTCGTTGTCCGGTTTTCGAAAATAGCTAGCTAGGCTATAGACTATATAGTATATACCGCATGTTATTTTTGTACAACAACAACTTCAGCTGTCGAACGTTATAAGGTACAAATTCAACAAGTACAACATTAGCACGGACGTATAGCCAAGTTGTGGTTAAGAAGGTGGATTTTTGTTCCTTATATTTACCAGAAACGAAGTGATCCGAACACACGACCCGGGACTTTGGGGGACTCCAGTGAGAACCGTCCTAGTTTTCCCAGTGTAAAGCTGCGAGCCATTTGTCTCGTCTCTGTGGGCTTTTATCACACTTTGGCAGAACAAAATACAACCTTTGTTTTCCCTGTTTCCCGTTGTGGTTAGCACAACCAAAAACAACACAGTTTTTTGGCATTTTGGAGGCAGAATGACGGGTTTAACTAGCGTAGGTCGACATGTTAAAGAGTAATGGCAACGGTTTGTTTTCAACGCCAGTCTGGTTGCTATGGATCGAAGAACGCGTATGTAGCTCAGTTGCCCGGATGTCGGCCCTCACCCATAAGACAATTAAGTACAAGACTACTACATTGTAGCAGTAAAAGTAACGTCCTGTCACCGTGTACTGCAAAGTTGACTTAATTACGACAAGTGTGTAGAAGCATACCACAGATAGCCGCCATTACGTTTTGCAGCGCCGACGTCATAAGTGCCCGGATGTTCCCTTCATGTCACTTGCCCAAACGGCCCCGGAAGACCCGATCGGTCCACGCATGCGCAAAGCGTAGGTCACTCCCCGTCCTCGCAATATAATACGACGGAGATTTTTGGAAGTTTTATTAATGTTTTTTTTTACAAAACAAAGCGCTTGCATACTATTAAAAGAGGATAAAAAAATGAAAAAGGAGTACATTTAAAAACCATCGTCACAACGTCAACCACTTTCACTCTTCTGTCATTGCAATGAATGACGCACGGGGGCGCTACTGACTCCCCTGTGGATTTTTTTTTGAAAACGACTGACTTAAAGGCCTACTGAAATGATTTTTTAAAATTTAAACGGGAATAGCAGATCCATTCTATGTGTCATACTTGATCATTTCGCGATATTGCCATATTTTTGCTGAAAGGATTTAGTAGAGAAAATCGACGATAAAGTTCGCAACTTTTGCTCGCTGATAAAAAAAGCCTTGCCTGTACCGGAAGTAGCGTGACGTCACAGGAGCTAGTATTCCTCACAATTCCCCATTGTTTACAATGGAGCGAGAGAGATTCGGACCGAGAAAGTGACGATTACCCCATTAATTTGAGCGAGGATGAAAGATTTGTAGATGAGGAACGTTACAGTGAAGGACTTGAGAGGCAGTGATGGATGTATCTTTTTTCGCTCTGACCGTAACTTAGGTACAAGCTGGCTCATTGGATTCCACACTCTCCTTTTTCTATTGTAGATCACAGATTTGTATTTTAAACCACCTCGGATACTATATCCTCTTGAAAATGAGAGTCGAGCACGCGAAATGGACATTTAAAGTGACTTTTATCTCCAAGACAATACATCGGTGACACACTTAGCTACTGAGCTAACGTGCTAGCATCGTTCTCAAATGAAGATAGAAACAAAATAAATAAACCCCTGACTGGAAGGATAGACAGAAGAGCAAAAATACTATTAAACCATGTACATGTAACTACACGGTTAAAAATTCTCAGCCTGGTAAGGCTTAACTATGCTGTTGCTAACGACGCTAAGGCTAATTTAGCAACTTAGCAACCGGAACTCACAGAACTATGTACTCTCTCCTTTTTCTATTGTGTATCACGGATTTGTATTTTAAACCACCTCGGATACTATATCCTCTTGAAAATGAGAGTCGAGCACGCAAAATGGACATTTAAAGTGACTTTTATCTCCAAGACAATACATCGGTGACACACTTAGCTACTGAGCTAACATGCTAGCATCGTTCTCAAATGAAGATAGAAACAAAATAAATAAACCCCTGACTGGAAGGATAGACAGAAGAGCAATAATACTATTAAACCATGTACATGTAACTACACGGTTAAAAATTCTCAGCCTGGTAAGGCTTAACAATGTTGTTGCTAACGACGCTAAGGCTAATTTAGCAACTTAGCAGCCGGACCTCACAGAACTATGATAAAACATTAGCGCTCCACCTACGCCAGCCAGCCCTCATCTTCCCATCAACAGCTGTGCTCACCTGCGTTCCAGCGATCAACGGCGCGACGAAGGACTTCATCCGTGGGTTTGGCGGCAAGCATCAGCTAGGCGTCTTCTATCAGGGTAAGTAGTCCTTGTTGTGTTGCTGTAAGTATTGTACTTAGCCGCTAAGACACCGATCGATCCCACCTACAACGTTCTTCTTTGCAGCCTCCATTGTTCAATAAACAAATTGCAAAAGATTCACCAACACAGATGTCCAGAATACTGTGGAATTTTGTCGAAGAAAACAGAGCTTTGTGTATTGTGTTTAATAGGGCCCAAACACTTCCGTGCATTTTATGACGTCACGCGCATAAATCATATCCAAAGGAGATTTTCAACCGGAAGTGTGGCGGGAATTTTAAAATTGCACTTTATAAGTTAACCCGGCCGTATTGGCATGTGTTTCAATGTTAAGATTTCATCATTGATATATAAACCATCAGACTGCGTGGTCGGTAGTAGTGGCTTTCAGTAGGCCTTTAAATCAATAATTTGCGTCTTAAAAAAAAGTAGACTTTTATAACACTGATGCATTTTATGTAAATAACGTAGTAAAAAAGATCATTAGGGTATCTGTACAGATTCAAAATAAATATTGTATTCTTAAATAACGTGTGTTTTGTTATTTTGAATGTAATACTATATACAACATTGTTACTGAAATAAAGATTACACAAAAACCATGGTAATAGGGACGCCAACATAATTGCGGTCAAGTTAGTTGACAGGAAGTGACGCGCATAAACAAGCAATGTTTGAATATGTCATCTGTCTAAGTGTAGCAATCCTCAGTTCTGCATGTGTGTAAGCAGATGGAGAACTACAGCAAAGCTCATAGCGTGGAACAGCCGTCTGTGTGTCCGTTCAAGCTCGCCGCAGACACGCCGGAGGTCTGCGTCAAAGACGGCAGCAAGATCCGCAACCTGCTGCGCTTCGCCCTCAGCCGCATCGGGGCCAAGCCTAGGGCGGCAGAGGCTCAGGAGGAAGCCGCCCACCAGGGTCCGCCCCTTTGCCGCCAGCTGGTGTTGACGGCGAGCGGAAAGGCCGTGTCCAAAGCCATCACGTGCGCCGAGCTGCTGAAGCGGCGCATGAAGGGCATGCATCAGATGACCGAGCTCGCCAACAGCACCGTGACGGACGTGTGGGAGCCGCTGGAGCCCGCCGCCGGCCTGGACAGTCTCACCGTCAGCAGGAAGCTGCCCGCAATCTGGATCCTCCTCTCGAAGGACCCTCTGGACCGGCAGCGGCCCGGGTACCAGGCACCGGGCCGCTTTGACGGCCTGTGGGGGCACGCCGCCGCCGCCAGGGAGGAGGGGGGACTGCGGGGGGCTCACAAAAGGAAGAGAGGAGGCGGGGGCGGCAGCAGGGGGAGGGGACGTTCTAGAGACCTCCAAGCGGGCAGCTGATCCTGATACCTGATTGGACGTCACTTCCTGTTTCATGTGACTCACCGTGATTTGTGGATATTATTTTTGAATACATCGAAATAAACAGAACATCGAATGTGCACATTTTGTATTGTTTCATACAATTTTTTATTATGATTACAGTGTTTGACAGCAATTATTGATCACTTCAATTTTTTACTACATGTCAGCCAATAAAAGGCAAATTGTAGTGTATATTAAGTAATAATACTTTGTGTGATCACTAAAAGTGATTATGGTAAGTATTTATTGTGATTAATACAAGTAATAGTAGTGTGATCAATAAAAGTGATAATGATAAATACTTACTGTGATCAATAAAAGTGATAATGATAAATACTTATTGGGATCAATACAAGTAATACTGTGATCAATATAAGTAATAATGATAGTGTGATCAATTAAAGTAATATTGATAAAGACTTAGTGTGATCAATACAAGTATTAATAGTGTGATCAATAAAAAATGATAAATACTTATTGTGATCAATACAAGTAATAGTGTGATCACTAAAAGTGATAATGATAAATACTTATTGGGATCAATACAAGTAATACTACTGTGGTCAATACAAGTAATAATGATAGTGTGATCAATTAAAGTAATATTGATAAAGACTTAGTGTGATCAATACAAGTAATACATACTTTGATTAATACAAGTATGATTAAATACTTTGTGATAATACAAGTAGATAAGTAATAAATACTTATTGTGATCAATACAAGTAATTAGGGATGTCCGATAATGGCTTTTTTGCCGATATTCCGATATTGTCCAACTCTTAATTACCGATACCGATATATACAGTTGTGGAATTAACACAGTATTATGACTAATTTGGACAACCACGTATGGTGAAGATAAGGTCCTTTTTTTTTTAAATTGATAAAATAAGATAAATAAATTAAAAACATTTTCTTGAATAAAAAAGAAAGTAAAACAATATAAAAACAGTTACATAGAAACTAATAATTAATGAAAATGAGTAAAATTAACTGTTAAAGGTTAGTACTATTAGTGGACCAGCAGCACGCACAATCATGTGTGCTTATGGACTGTATCCCTTGCAGAGTGTATTGATATATATTGATATATAATGTAGGAACCAGAATATTAATAACAGAAAATATTTTCACAAAGATAAAATAAGTCATATTTTTGGTTCATTTAATAGTTAAAACAAATGTACATTATTGCAATCAGTTGATAAAACATTGTCCTTTACAATTATAAAAGCTTTTTACAAAAATCTACTACTCTGCTTGCATGTCAGCAGACTGGGGTAGATCCTGCTGAAATCCTATGTATTGAATGAATAGAGAATCCTTTTGAATCGGGCAAAAATCGTTTTTGAATCGAGAATCGCGTTGAATCGAAAAAATCTATTTATAATCGAATCGTGACCCAAGAATCGATATTGAATCGACTCGTGGGACACCCAAAGATTCGCAGCCCTAATATATATATATATATATATATATATATATATATATATATATATATATATATATATATATATATTTACATCAGTGACGGGCAGTCAGGGGAGGCAGGTGAGGCGGGGCCTCACGTGCCATCATGGAAAGAAAAAAAATGTATCTAGTGATTATACTATAAAGTTATTTTCCATATAACTTCACCAGTTTTAGATTATTTTTATTCAAAATCGCTGAATATTCACATTTGCCGTTCAAATACTGAGAAGAGACTTGCAGTGAGTCACCAGCCAGCTGAGCCTCACCATGGATTGCGCAATTGACTCGGCTAACTGCTGGCCTGCTGTGCAGTGAGACCGTATTGCTATATGAACTATATTATACATTTCCATAGTTTAGTTAGATGAGGTATATAATGTACAGCAGGAGTCACCGCGGGCACCAGGTCGCCCGTAAGGACCAGATGAGTCGCCCGCTGGCTTGTTCCAAAAATAGCTCAAATAGCAGCACTTACCAGTGAGCTGCCTCTATTTTTTAAATTTTATTTATTTACTAGTGTGACAGTCCTAACTGTCGTGCGGGTTCTCAGGACCATCCGGGGAAGACATTGTCGTGAGACGGTTTAGACTTCTTTATTATTTCAATCACAGAGTCTTTTGCGTGCTTTTCAACAGCTGCCTTCTTTCTCACGTGAGCACACGAATGGTTTCCTCCCGTCCGCCGTCTTTCTCCATCTCCTCCCTTGATGATCACGTCTCTCACCCTTTTATATGGTCCGAGAGGGTGATTGCACTGTCCACAGCTGCGCGCTCCACGCACCTTATGCTGATTGCGGCGTTGCTCCCAGTGCGCCCCGCCTTGCCGCTCACTTGTCCACGCCTCCTCGCCGCCATCTTGGAGCGGGCGCCGTCGGTCCGCCGGCCCCGCCTCCCCACAACTAGCAAGCTGGTCTCGCTTTGCTCGACATTTTTAATTCTAAGAGAGACAAAACACAAATAGAATTTGAAAATCCAAGAAACTATTTTAAAGACTTGGTCTTCACTTGTTTGAATAAATTCATTTTTTTTTTTTACTTTGCTTCTTATAACTTTCAGAAAGACAATTTTAGAGAAAAAATACAACCTTAAAAATGATTTTAGGATTTTTAAACACATATACCTTTTTACCTTTTGAATTCCTTCCTCTTCTTTCCTGACAATTTAAATCAATGTTCAAGTAAATTTATTTTTTTATTGTAAAGAATAATAAATAAATTTTAATTTAATTCTTCATTTTAGCTTCTGTTTTTTCGACAAAGAATATTTGTGAAATATTTCTTCAAACTTATTATGATTAAAATTCAAAAAAAATATTCTGGCAAATCTAGAAAATCTGTAGAATCAAATTTAAATCTTATTTCAAAGTCTTTTGAATTTATTTTAACATTTTTGTTCTGGAAAATCTAGAAGAAATAATTATTTGTCTTTGTTAGAAATGTAGCTTGGTCCAATTTGTTATATATTCTAACAAAGTGCAGATTGGAGTTTAACCTATTTAAAACATGTAATCAAAATTCTAAAATAATCTTAATCAGGAAAAATTACTAATGATGTTCCATAAATTATTTTTTAAATTTTACATGAGTTATTATTTGTACAAACATGGTGCAAAGTAATTCATGATTTGTTAAAAAAAATGTTAGTGGCTAGCTAGCTAAAATGGGATATTGTGATTTCACAAGACTGTCTTAGAAGTGATCATTTGAAAATGTTCAATTTGAAAAATGTGCACTTTGAGAAAATATAAAAATAAAGTGTTGCATATTGATATTTATCTGTTTCTATATATATTTAATGTGAGAAATCATTAAGATGATCAGTGTTTCCACAAAGATAAATATCATTAATTATTAATAATAACATAGAGTTAAAGGCCTACTGAAATGAGATGTTTTTATTTAAACGGGGATAGCAGTTCCATTCCATGTGTCATACTTGATCATTTCGCGATATTGCCATATTTTTGCTGAAAGGATTTAGTAGAGAACATCGACGATAAAGTTCGCAACTTTTGGTCGCTGATAAAAAAAGCCTTGCCTGTACCGGAAGTAGCGTGACGTCAAAGGTTGAAGGGCTCCTCACATTTCCCCATTGTTTTCAATGCAGCGAGAGCAATTCGGACCGAGAAAGCGACGATTACTCCATTAATTTGAGACAGGATGAAAGATTCGTGGATGAGGAACGTGAGAGTGAAGGACTAGAGTGCAGTGCAGGACGCATCTTTTTTCGCTCTGACCGTAACTTAGGTACAAGCTGGCTCATTGGATTCCACACTCTCTCCTTTTTCTATTGTGGATCACAGATTTGTATTTTAAACCACCTCGGATGCTATATCCTCTTGAAAATGAGAGTCGAGAACGCGAAATGGACATTCACAGTGACTTTTATCTCCACGACAATACATCGGCGAAACACTTTAGCTACGGAGCTAACGTGATAGCATCGGGCTTAACTGCATATAGAAACAAAAGAAATAAGTCCCTGACTGGAAGTATAGACAGAAAATCAACAATACTATTAAACCATGGACCTGTAAATACACGGTTAATGCTTTCCAGCTTGGCGAAGCTTAACAATGCTGTTGCTAACGACGCCATTGAAGCTAACTTAGCAACGGGACCTCACAGAGCTATGCTAAAAACATTAGCTATCCACCTACGCCAGCCAGCCCTCATCTGCTCATCAACACCCATGCTCACCTGCGTTCCAGCGATCGACGGCGCGACAAAGGACTTCACCCGATCATAGATGCGGTCGGCGGCCCGGAGACGGAGGAAGTCAAGGTGAGGTCGGCGGCTAGCGCGTATTCTATCCATCTCAAAGTCCTCCTGGTTGTGTTGCTGTAGTCCGCCGCTAATACACCGATCCCACCTACAACTTTCTTCTTTGTAGTCTTCATTGTTCATTAAACAAATTGCAAAAGATTCACCAACACAGATGTCCAGAATACTGTGGAATTTTGAGATGAAAATAGAGCTTTTTGTATTGGATTCAATGTGTCCGCATACTTCCGTTTCAACGATTGACGTCACGCGCATACGTCATCATACATAGACGTTTTCAACCGGAAGTTTAGCTGGAAATTTAAAATTGCACTTTATAAGTTAACCCGGCCGTATTGGCATGTGTTGCAATGTTAAGATTTCATCATTGATATATAAACTATCAGACTGCGTGGTCGCTAGTAGTGGCTTTCAGTAGGCCTTTAAAGGTAAATTGAGCAAATTGGCTATTTCTGGCAATTTATTTAAGAGTGTATCAAACTGGTAGCCCTTCGCGTTAATCAGTACCCAAGAAGTAGCTCTTGGTTTCAAAAAGGTTGGTGACCCCTGATGTACAGTGTATTTTGTCAACAACTGTATGTGTGTAACGTATTTCTTGTGCTGAGCAATTATAAAACGGCTGCGAAGACGCACTGGCTGAGGCTCACAGTAATCCCGCCTCCTGGTGGTAGAGGGCGGTAGTGATCCCAGAGATCATTCTTGCGACTACTCGGCTGCAGAAGAAGTGACAACAAGCAGCAACAGTTAGCTGCGATCGTTTATTTTTTCCTCTCGCCTAAACTTTTAACATGGAGGATTACATATCTAAAATAAAACAGTTTTCTAAACTGGACTTTCAATCGAAGCAGGAGGTAATATTTAAAAGAAGATCTCCATCGAGACAGAGAGACTTTTAAAACTGAAGAAAGATAAGGAAGACTTCTATAAACAAGTTATCGATGCTTTTGTTCAAAAGGAGCGGCGCATGGACTTCATTTATAAGTAAAGGTAAGACCGTAATAACGTTTTTTTTATTAAATGTGCTTTTTTGTGTGCTACAGTTTGTGTGTGTAAAGTTAAAGTTAAGTTAAAGTACCAATGATTGTCACACACACACTAGGAGTGGTGAAATTTGTCCTCTGCATTTGACCCATCCCCTTGCTCACCCCCCGGGAGGTGAGGGGAGCAGTGGGCAGCAGCGGTGCCGCGCCCAGGAATAATTTTTGGTGATTTAACCCCCAATTCCAACCCTTGATGCTGAGTGCCAAGCAGGGAAGAATGCTGGTATGAGCTTTTAAACATAACCCAGTAACTGCTGCCAATCAAATGGTGAATAAGATACTCTTTAGGGTTCATATGTTTGTAAATCTGACTGTGATGAAGTCAGTGCCTCACCAGCCATGAACCTCACCGCACGTATCCCATCAGAGCCTTGCTACATTCTTTATTGTTTTCCCCTTTCCCTAGAATTGCCTTTAAACTGCATCCCCTACCTAGAGTGTACAATGTGTCCCTTAGTGCCTTCCTCTGCAACCTGTACTTCCTACACTCTATCAGCACATGCTGCACATTTTCCACCACCCCACATACCTCACATTTATCTGTTGCCACTTTGCCTAATAAGTATAATGTTGCCCTGAGTCCAGTGTGTCCTAACCTAAGTCGAGTATATACCACCTCCTCTCTCCTATACTTTCCTCTATATTCTTCCCCTTTAATAGATTGTTGGATGTTGTATAAGTGTCTGCCTTTCCTCCCAGAATCCCACAGTTTTTGCCGGGATTCCGTAATTGCTGTATTAATTAGTGATTTTGCCTCCCCTCTTCCAACTGGGATTTTAATTAATTGATTTATTGTCCGCCATTTTGAGTACTCTCTTGTCTATGTCATCTGCTCTTTCGTTGCCCCATATTCCATGTGCGCCGGGATCCAACATAGTTCTACCACAAGACCAGTCCTTTGAATTCTAAAAAGTAATACATGCACATCTAACAACAAATCGTCTCTACAAGTCTGTTTTGCAGTTAGACTTTCCATAGCTGCAGCAGAGTCTGAGCAAATGACTGCTCTCAGCGGTTTTATTTCCTCTACCCGTTGTAGTGCTAGTATGATAGCCATCATTTCCGCTGTGAAAACTGACAGCTTATTAGCGATTCTTTTACAGATTGACACCTCAACTTCTGGAATATACAGTCGTGGTCAAAAGTTTAAATACACTTGTTAAGAACATGATGTCATGGCTGTCTTGAGTTTCCAATAATTTCTACAAGTGTTATTTTTTTGTGATAGAGTGATTGGAGCACATTATTGCAGTGAAACTCGCCAAGGGACATGTAACCAAATATTAACATTGCTGTATGGATACTTTTGACCCAGCAGATTTGGTCACATTTTCAGTAGACCCATAATAAATTCATAAAAGAACCAAACTTCATGAATATTTTTTGTGACCAACAATTAAGGCGCTTTTGGTAGCCATCCACAAGCTTCTGCTTGAATTTTTGATCAAACATGCCCTGATCAGTGCCCTATAAAGGCCCAACAAAGACTGTTTATCTGCTCCCCAGTTGTAGCTTGAGACTGACCTCATGAGATTCAGTACCTTCTTGCACTTTGTCTCGATTTTATTGACATGTGTCTTTCAGAGACATCTTTCATCAAACCACAGTCCAAGATATTTAAATTCTTTAACTCTCTTATTGTTTTGTCCATATATTGTCCGGTTGACGTCACAGACCTTGCGTTTCTTTGTAATAATCATGAAGCATGTCTAGCATACAGACATTTTAAAACCCCACTTATATGACCAGTCTTTCACTTTATCAATTGAATCCTATATAGATCTGACAATTTGTCTGACATTTCTCTTTCGTTTCATCATCTGCATATAGTGATAATCCATTACCTCTATCATATCACTATATTAGACAGTATTGGACTAATTGAGCTACCTTGTGGAATTCCATTTGAAATGGTATTTTATTTTATTTATTTATTTTTTTTGTCATAAAAAAATACCATTATGTGTGCTTACGGACTGTATCCCTGCAGACTGTATTGATCTATATTGATATATAATGTAGGAACCAGAAATGTTAATAACAGAAAGTAACAATCATTGGTACTCTAACTTTAACTTTAAACAACCCCTTTGTGCGAATGAGTGTGAATGAGTCTAAATGGGGGAGGGAGTTTTTTTGGGTTGGTGCACTAATTCTAAGTGTATCTTGTGTTTTTTATGTTGATATAATAAAAAAAACCCAAAAAAAACAAAAACCGATACCGATAAAAAAAAAAAATAGATACCGATAATTTCCGATATTACATTTTAAAGCATTTATCGGCCAATAATATCGGCAGGCCGGTATTATCGGACATCTCTATAAGTAATATTGATTAAAAAAAACTTTGTGTGATCAATAACCGTAATGAAGACTTTGGGATCCATACAAGTAATAATAGTGTGATCGAAAAAGTAATAATAATATATACTTAGGGTTCGATGGAAGTAATAATTAAAAAGTAATCACTAAATATAATATTGTGATCAATAAATATGGAAAGACAATTTTTGTGTTCAATAAAAGTAATAATTAAAAATGTCTATAAGTGAAGAGTAAGCAATAAGAACATTAGTACTTAATAAATATTTTGTGTAAAAAGTAGTAAAAAAAAATAAAATTTGATCAATAAAAATAATTATAAATAGTGATAAATATCTTAGTGTGATCAATAAAAGTAATATTTATTGATCACAATAAATCAATATGTGTGATAAATAGTAATAATAATAAATACTTGTATGATCAATACAAGTAATAATGTGAGGAAAAAAGTAATAATATATAGTGATCAATAACTTAGTGTGATCAATAAAAGTGTCCTTAGTGATCAATACAAGTAATAACAGTGTAGTTGAAAAGTAACAATAATAAAAACTTACAGTGATGAATGAAAGTAATGATAAATATTTAGAGTAATCAATAAAATTCTAGTAGTGTGATCAATAAAAAGTAATAATGAATACTTTGTGTGATCAATAGTAATAATAATAAATACTTTTTGTGATAAAAACAAGTCATCATAATACATAATAATGTGAGCAAAAAAGTAATACTATATAGTGATCAATAAAAGTGATAAATACTTCAAGTGATGACTAGAGTAAATGATCAATAATAGCAATACATGGTAAAGTGATCAATAGCAACAGCAGATAGTCGACGATGACTTTAAGTCTCCAGTCTTGTTGCCATGGCGACTGATCCTTTGATCCGGTGTGGTCAGATTAGCGCGGGTCTTACAGGGACGGCGTGGACACGTTCGCCATGTCGCCTGGTCTCCGCTGTCTGCTCTTCTACTTCCTGCTGCTGGGCCCGGTGGCGGCCCGCGTCCGTCACCCACTTCCTGTCCTGTGGATGAGGCCCGCGGGTCACGGGGGCGGGGTCAACGGGACCGTCCAGCAGGCCCTGCGGGACCTGAAGAAGCAAGCCCCGCCTCTGGGAAACTACGAGCTTCAACTCCACAACGTGGACTTGCAGGTTGGTTCCGATGATGTCATGCTGACCCGCTCAGGAGCCCAGATGCATGATGGGATATGTTGGTCAACGCTAAACACGCGCCATGACGGCTTCTGCTGTTGTTGTCATGCAGTGTGACGCCTCGGCCGCCCTCAAAGCTTTGTTTGATGCCATGTGGGTGGGGCCTAAGTATCGCTTGCTGTTTGGAGGGGCGTGTCCTTCTGTCACGCCACTATTGGCTCGTGCTCTGCCGGCGCTCAGGATGGTGCAGGTACCGACGCAAACGGATCCGGTGACATCGTGTCTCACTTCCTCCTCGAAACCCACCCTAACACACACACACACACACACACACAGGTATCTTTTTCAGCACCCGGAAGGAAGTGGTACAGGAACACGTTTAGCACGGCGCCCTCTCGCCGGGCGGTCAATCAGGCCGCCGTCAAGCTGCTGCAACGCTACGGGTGGACGCGTGTCGGCATCATCGCGCAGGAAGGGTCCTCGGAGGTGAGTGACCATTTTTGCTGCCCTCCTTCATGACCCCGTGACCTTTGACCTGAGTGCCTATCGTCCAGATGGCGGAGGATCTGAGCAGACAGCTGATGAAGGCCCGCCTTGAGCTAGTTTCCATGGCGACGCTCCACCACAATGCCTGCACCGGCTTGATGGACATGAAGGTGCGCCTTTGTTCTGATTCTGTCTGATATGTGACATCACGCTGCATCATGTGACATGGACGTGATGTCACGCTGCATCATGTGACATCACGCTACATCATGTAACATGACGTGACATCACGCTGCATCATGTGACATGACGTGACATCACGCTGCATCATGTGACATGACGTGACATCACGCTGCATCATGTGACATGACGTGACGTCACGCTGCATCATGTGACATGACGCGACATCACGCTACATCATGTGACATGACGTGACGTCACGCTGCATCATGTGACATGACGCGACATCACGCTGCATCATGTGACATGGACGTGATGTCACGCTGCATCATGTGACATCACGCTACATCATGTAACATGACGTGACGTCACGCTGCATCATGTGACATGACGCGACATCACGCTGCATCATGTGACATGACGCGACGTCACGCTGCATCATGTGACATGGACGTGATGTCACGCTGCATCATGTGACATGACGCAACCTCACGCTGCATCATGTGACATGGACGCGACGTCACGCTGCATCATGTGACATGGACGTGACGTCACGCTGCATCATGTGACATGGACGTGACGTCACGCTGCATCATGTGACATGGACGTGACGTCACGCTGCATCATGTGACATGACGCGACGTCACGCTGCATCATGTGACATGGACGTGACGTCACGCTGCATCATGTGACATGGACGTGATGTCACGCTGCATCATGTGACATGACGTGACGTCACGCTGCATCATGTGACATGGACGTGACGTCACGCTGCATCATGTGACATGACGTGACGTCACGCTGCATCATGTGACATGGACGTGACGTCACGCTGCATCATGTGACGACGTGACGTCACGCTGCATCATGTGACATGGACGTGACGTCACGATGCATCATGTGACATGGACGTGACGTCACGCTGCATCATGTGACATGACGTGACGTCACGCTGCATCATGTGACATGGACGTGACGTCACGCTGCATCATGTGACATGACGTGACGTCACGCTGCATCATGTGACATGGACGTGACGTCACGCTGCATCATGTGACATGGACGCGACGTCACGCTGCATCATGTGACATGACGTGACGTCACGCTGCATCATGTGACATGGACGCGACGTCACGCTGCATCATGTGACATGACGTGACGTCACGCTGCATCATGTGACATGGACGTGACGTCACGCTGCATCATGTGACATGACGTGACGTCACGCTGCATCATGTGACATGGACGTGACGTCACGCTGCATCATGTGACGACGTGACGTCACGCTGCATCATGTGACATGGACGTGACGTCACGATGCATCATGTGACATGGACGTGACGTCACGCTGCATCATGTGACATGACGTGACGTCACGCTGCATCATGTGACATGGACGTGACGTCACGCTGCATCATGTGACATGGACGTGACGTCACGCTGCATCATGTGACATGGACGTGACGTCACGCTGCATCATGTGACATGGACGCGACGTCACGCTGCATCATGTGACATGGACGCGACGTCACGCTGCATCATGTGACATGGACGCGACGTCACGCTGCATCATGTGACATGGACGTGACGTCACGCTGCATCATGTGACATGGACGTGACGTCACGCTGCATCATGTGACATGGACGTGACGTCACGCTGCATCATGTGACATGGACGTGACGTCACGCTGCATCATGTGACATGGACGTGACGTCACGCTGCATCATGTGACATGGACGTGACGTCACGCTGCATCATGTGACATGACGCGACGTCACGCTGCATCATGTGACATGGACGTGACGTCACGCTGCATCATGTGACATGACGTGACGTCACGCTGCATCATGTGACATGGACGTGACGTCACGCTGCATCATGTGACATGGACGTGACGTCACGCTGCATCATGTGACATGGACGTGACGTCACGCTGCATCATGTGACATGACGCGACGTCACGCTGCATCATGTGACATGGACGTGACGTCACGCTGCATCATGTGACATGACGTGACGTCACGCTGCATCATGTGACATGGACGTGACGTCACGCTGCATCATGTGACATGGACGTGACGTCACGCTGCATCATGTGACATGGACGTGACGTCACGCTGCATCATGTGACATGACGTGACGTCACGCTGCATCATGTGACATGACGTGACGTCACGCTGCATCATGTGACATGGACGTGACGTCACGCTGCATCATGTGACATGACGTGACGTCACGCTGCATCATGTGACATGGACGTGACGTCACGCTGCATCATGTGACGACGTGACGTCACGCTGCATCATGTGACATGGACGTGACGTCACGATGCATCATGTGACATGGACGTGACGTCACGCTGCATCATGTGACATGACGTGACGTCACGCTGCATCATGTGACATGGACGTGACGTCACGCTGCATCATGTGACATGGACGTGACGTCACGCTGCATCATGTGACATGGACGTGACGTCACGCTGCATCATGTGACATGGACGCGACGTCACGCTGCATCATGTGACATGGACGTGACGTCACGCTGCATCATGTGACATGGACGCGACGTCACGCTGCATCATGTGACATGGACGTGACGTCACGCTGCATCATGTGACATGGACGCGACGTCACGCTGCATCATGTGACATGGACGTGACGTCACGCTGCATCATGTGACATGGACGTGACGTCACGCTGCATCATGTGACATGGACGTGACGTCACGCTGCATCATGTGACATGGACGTGACGTCACGCTGCATCATGTGACATGACGCGACGTCACGCTGCATCATGTGACATGGACGTGACGTCACGCTGCATCATGTGACATGACGTGACGTCACGCTGCATCATGTGACATGGACGTGACGTCACGCTGCATCATGTGACATGGACGTGACGTCACGCTGCATCATGTGACATGGACGTGACGTCACGCTGCATCATGTGACATGACGCGACGTCACGCTGCATCATGTGACATGGACGTGACGTCACGCTGCATCATGTGACATGACGTGACGTCACGCTGCATCATGTGACATGGACGTGACGTCACGCTGCATCATGTGACATGGACGTGACGTCACGCTGCATCATGTGACATGGACGTGACGTCACGCTGCATCATGTGACATGACGTGACGTCACGCTGCATCATGTGACATGACGTGACGTCACGCTGCATCATGTGACATGGACGTGACGTCACGCTGCATCATGTGACATGGACGTGACGTCACGCTGCATCATGTGACATGGACGTGACGTCACGCTGCATCATGTGACATGGACGTGACGTCACGCTGCATCATGTGACATGGACGTGACGTCACGCTGCATCATGTGACATGGACGTGACGTCACGCTGCATCATGTGACATGGACGTGACGTCACGCTGCATCATGTGACATGACGTGACATCACGCTGCATCATGTGACATGACGTGACGTCACGCTGCATCATGTGACATGACGTGACATCGCGCTTCCTCACACTCCAACAGGAACGCGACGTGCGCGTCTTCGTCGTCCTCGCGCCTTCTGATGAAGATTCTGTCTCTCAGGTTTTCTGCTGTGTAAGTTGACTTCATGTGTTCATTATGTGTTTATATCCTGTGCATCATGTGTTCATTATGTATTATTAGCATGTACACCATGTGTTCATCACGTATTATTAGCGTGTAAATCGTGTATTCATTACATATTTATATCATGTACATTATGTGTTCATTACGTATTTATAGTATGTTCATGTGTTCATTGAGTTTATAGCATGTACACTGTGTTCATTACATGTTTGTAGCATGTACATCATGTGTTCATTATAGATTAGCATGTACACCGTGGGTTCATTACCTGTTTATAGTATGTTCATCATGTGTTTACAACATGCACATCTTGTGTTCATAGTATGTCCTGTGTTTATAACATGTAAATCATGTGTTTATAACACATCATGTGTTCATCACATTTTGAGGCCTCCAGACTGAAGCTGTCAGCTTCAGGACATCAGTGGGTTGTCGCAGGAGGAGGAGAACCAGGATGGAGGTCCAGGTCGCGGGTGTCAGTCTGCACGTGGAATGAGGTGATGGCGGTGGCAGACGGCGCCATCTGGCTGCAGACAACACGTGTTGTCAACAAGCCAAGACTTCCTGGAAGGGTGCGTCGTGAGTCTTTTTTTTGCCGTCGTGTGATCCCGTGTGACGGTGACATGTCCGCAGACACCCCAAGAGGCTCTCCACCTCCAGCAGAGGGCAAAGGTCAACCCACTCCACGCCTTCGCCTATGACGCCGTGTGGGTGGCGGCCATCGCTCTGAGCGAGGCGACGGAAGCGGTGAAGCGGCGAGAGAAATACGCCGGCGTCGGTGAGGAGGAAGTGGCGAGGGCGCTGCACGACGCCGTCAAGCGTACACACTTCGATGGCGTGACGGTCAGTGCACCATTCACTTCCTGTCTGCGAGGAGGCGGAGTCACCGTGGTGACATCACGTGTTTCTCAGGGTTCAGTTTCCTTCCAAGATGGCGACCGAGTGACGGCCATCACAGTCCTTCAGTCTCAAGGTGTGTGCAGGTGTGTGTGTGTGTGTGTGTGTGTGCACGTTGACATGACCGCGTGTGCGCGCTCGCAGGCGAAGACGTGGTGATGGTGGGAGAGTTCCTCAGCGACACGCAGCACCTGCGACTGGCTGAGCATCTCGTAAAGTTCAAAGGTCACGTGGTTTAGAAGCTGCCATGCAAAGATGGCCGCCTTGACACCAAGCATGTTGTGCCCCGCCCACAGACCCGACTCCGATGCATGAGGAGCGACATCACGCCAACGTCCTCCTCCTCAGAATGGTGGCGGCGGTCGCCGCGGTAACCGCCGCCCTTTCTTTGACCGCCCTGTGCATCATCACCATCAAGCGCCACGCATCCGCTACCCACGATGCACTGCTGCTGCTGGCCGTCCTTCTCTCTGCCTCCTCCGTCATGGCCGCCTGCCCTGATGACAACTCGCTACCCCGATCGACGCTCAACCTTCTCTGCTCGGTCAGCACGGCCATTTTTGTTTTTAAAAGGCCACACGCTACGTTACACGCTAAACAACTTACACAGTACATCATTCTCCATTACCAATGATTGTCTCACACACACACACACACACACACTAGGTGTGGTGAAATTATTCTCTGCATTTGACCCATCACCCTTGATCACCCCCTGGGAGGTGAGGGGAGCAGTGAGCAGCAGTGTTGGCCATGCCCGGGAATCATGTATGCACGTTCACACGACATACTACACCCCTTACACACGTTACATGTTATGCAGGCTTTCGTACACTACGCCGTGCACGCTGTGTTACGTACAATACACAAACTACATGTTACATGCTGCACACCTTATGCTACACACCTTACACACTACATGTAACACGACACGTTACATGCTAAACACATGACACACTACATGTTACATGCTATACACCGTGCAAACTACATGCTATATACCTAACACTACATGTTACACACTATACACGACACTAAATTGTATGTGCAGTACACAAGACAACTTACACACTACATGGTATACACCTTACATTTAAATGCAATGCACACAACGCACTACGTGTTACATGCTGTACACGCGATACACTTCATGGTACATGCTATACACATGAAACACTACGTTACATGCTATACACATTACATGCTACACATCTGACACATCACACGTTACATGATACACACGTGACCCACTACACGTTTCATGCCATACCCACGTGACAGTACTTGTTACACGCTATACACAAGTGACACAGTACATGTTGCATGCTACACACGAGACACAGTACATGTTACACATTACAAATGAGACACAGTACATGTAACATGCTATACACGTGACACACTACATATAACATGCTATACACATGAAACACTGTTACATGCTATACACCTTACATGCTACACACGTGAGCGACTACACGTCTCATGGCATACCCACGTGACGCAGTACTTGTTACACGCTATGCACAGGTGACAGTACATGTTACATACACACTACATGTTACACGCTACACACGAGTCACAGTACATGTTACACACACTACATGTTACAAGCTGCACACAAGACACTACATGTTACACACACTACATGTTACAAGCTGCATACAAGACACTACATGTTACACACTACACAGTACATGTTACATGCTACACACACGACTACATGTAACACGCTATACACATGACACACTACATGTAACACGCTACCCACAAGACAGTACACGTTACAGAACATGTTACACGTGACAGTACATGTAACATACTATACACATGAAACAGTTACATGCTGTACACATTACATGCTACACACGTGATACAATACACCTTACATGCTACACACGTGAGCCACTACTCGTTTCATGGCATACCCACGTGACACAGTACTTGTTACACGCTACACACGAGACACAGTACATGTTACATACACACTACATGTTACAAGCTACACACAAGACAGTACATGTTACATGCCACACACATGACACTACATGTAACACGCTATACACATGGCACTACATGTAACACGCTACCCACGAGACAGTATATGTTACACATGTGACACAGTACATGTTACACATGTAGATGTAACATGTAACACTACACACGTGACACGCTACAAGTACATGTTACCCACTACACACGTGACACGCTACAAGTACATGTTACCCACTACACACGTGACAGAACATGTTACCCGCTACACACGTGACACGCTACAAATACATGTTACCCGCTACACACGTGACACACTACAAATACATGTTACCCACTACACACGTGACACGCTACAAGTACATGTTACCCACTACACACGTGACAGAACATGTTACCCGCTACACACGTAACACGCTACAAGTACATGTTACCCGCTACACACGTGACACGCTACAAGTATATGCTACCCACTACACACGTGACACGCTACAAGTACATGTTACCCACTACACATGTGACAGAACATGTTACCCGCTACACACGTAACACGCTACAAGTACATGTTACCCGCTACACACGTGACACGCTACAAGTACATGCTACCCACTACACACGTGACACGCTACATGTGACAAACGTTTCCTATGACATCACAGGTCCGTTTATGGCTTTTGTCGTTGGGTCAAAATCTGGGCTTCTCTGCAGTCTTCACCCGAACATGGCGCCATTTCTCGCCAGGAGGTGTTGTGGTGCCGCCGCCGTGCTACGTGGCGTCCATCTTGGCTCTGCTGGACGTGATTGTTTTGACCACCTGGCAAATGGTGGACCCTCTCAGGCGGGTGGTGATGCGGCACAGGCCGCAGGTGAGACCAGTTCTAATAGAAAACTCTAAAGGAGCCTATAGGGAATCAGTGTTCTAGAAGGTTCTAGCAAGGTCAACCTTTGTGGGCTATTCAGGGTGACTCCGCCCCCCTGGACTTCGTCTCGTGGTCGCCCCCTGATGGCTGCAGCAGCAACAACATGGAGGAGTGGACCGCCTTCATCTACGCTTACAAAGCAGCGCTGCTGGTAGGCGCACACCAGCGGTCCACAGGCTACGTGACACGCCGCACGAAGCTAATTCCAGTGCTTTTATTTTGAAATGTGTGGCTCACTTCCAGGGTGTGGGATGTTTCGTGGCGTGGAACATCAGGAGGCGCAGCACGGGCTTGGCGTTCAGTATGTCGGCGGTGGCGGCGGTCAGCGTGGCGGGGGCGTGCGCTTGGCCGCTGCTCGCCCACAATCCTTCACTTCACTTCTGCGTGACCAGCGCTCTGGTCCTCGCCTGCGACCTCCTGGTCCTCGCCGCCATGTTCGGGGTCCGCATCGGCCAGCTGCACGGCGGAGGGGGCGGGGCCACAGAGGGAGGAGCTACAAGGGGCGAGGCCGCAGAGGCGCTCAACCGACGGCTGAAACAGGAAAGGGCTGAGGTGAGGACAAAGATGGAGGAGGCGCAGGAAGTCCAACCTGTCATAGGTAATTTTCTTCACAGCTGGACGCTCGCATTGACACACTCTGCCACGCTTTGGAGGCGGAGCTTGCTCAGAGTGCCACAGGAAGAGGCGGCTGTTCGCCACTTAAATCCTGCGCGCGTGACAACAGTGGTCCGGCGGTGGAGGCCGGGTCAGAGGTCATAGAGAATCCAGCCGACGTCAACGCTCCTGACCTGTGAGTTCACTTCCTGTCACGTGTCGATTACCCAGCGGCCCCATTGCATCACGCGTCGTCTTGTCTTGTCTCCGACAGCGTGCGGCGCCGTCTGTCCGTCCAGCTGCCCATCCTCCATCACTCCTACCTGTCTGTTATTGGCGGCGTCAGCGCCAGTAGCTCCGCCCACTTTGGAAGCGGGGACATGCTCAACGCCACTTCCGGGAAGCCGCAGCTCTGACGACATCTTTGTCTGACTCATTTCTTCTGATTTCAAGACGGATTATTCATCAACATGTAATAAAAAACTCCTCCACGAGAGGGCGCTTTGAATGGTTGCTATGGTGGAAGTGAACCTAAGCCAGTGCCTGACAAATAGTGGGGAGGGCCCTCCTTGGGGAACGGGGCGTCATTATATCTTGACATATATAGATTAAAAAAATTAACATTATCAGGGGGGGCGTGAAAAATTTCTACCCTTCTTGAGACATCAACAAGGAAAAGTACCTTCCATATGATGAACAAGTTAGGACATAAATCATGGTCCCAATATGGAAAACAATTGCATCTAATAGAGAATGTCTCATTTGGTGGTGGTGGGGAAATCTATCAACTTCGGAGGGATTTTTCAAATTGACTGTGTGTCGGTTTTAAAAGTGCTCCCCCTCTGGTGAACATATGAAATAAGTGTGTGGAAAAATTTTAGGTGCTCCTCCTCTGGCCAACATATGTAATAACAGGTGTTCTTGCATGCGCCACCTTTGGCCAAAATGAATTTAAAAAATAAAATAAATATGTATATAGAGACAAACTGTAATAACTTGAAGTAAATAGTGATTAAAAACTAGAGATGTCCGATAATGGCTTTTTTGCCGATATCCGATATTCCGACATTATCCAACTCTTAATTACCGATTCCGATATCAACCGATACCGATATATACAGTCGGGGAATTAACACATTATTAAGCCTAATTTTGTTGTGATGCCCCGCTGGATGCATTAAACAATGTAACAAGGTTTTCCAAAATAAATCAACTCAAGTTATGGAAAAAAATGCCAACATGGCACTGCCATATTTATTATTGAAGTCACAAAGTGCATTCTTTTTTTTAACATGCCTCAAAACAGCAGCTTGGAATTTGGGACATGCTCTCCCTGAGAGAGCATGAGGAGGTTGAGGTGGGCGGGGTTTGGGGGGGCGGGATTGAGTTGGGGGATGGGGGGGGGGTATATATTGTAGCGTCTCGGAAGAGTTAGTGCTGCAAGGGGTTCTGGGTATTTGTTCTGTTGTGTTTATGTTGTGTTACGGTGCGGATGTTCTCCCGAAATGTGTTTGTCATTCTTGTTTGGTGTGGGTTCCCAGTGTGGCGCATATTTGTAACAGTGTTAAAGTTGTTTATACAGTCACCCTCAGTGTGACCTGTATGGCTGTTGACCAAGTATGCCTTGCATTCACTTGTGTGTGTGAAAAGCCGAAGATATCATGTGACTGGGCCGGCACGCAAAGGCAGTGCCTTTAAGGTTTATTGGCGCTCTGTACTTCTCCCTACCGTCTCCCACAGCGCGTTTTAAAAAGTCATAAATTTTACTTTTTGAAACCTATAATTTTGAAACCGATACCGATAATTTCCGATAATACATTTTAAAGCATTTATCGGCCGATAATATCGGACATCCCTATTAAAAACCAATTACAAACATATTTTTTTAATTAAAAGCTGTCTTTTTCTCACAATGTGTTGACTTTTTTTCTTATAAAATTGGGAAGAGTTTTTCATATTCTTTGTTTCTGTAATATTGCAATATTTTCTAGTAAAATTATTACTTTTTAATGTAAAATTGTGACATTTGTCATAAAATTCTGATTTGTATCACAATATTGCAGATTTTTATTGTCGTTCTTGTAAAATAGTGACATTTTTTTAGTAAAATCATGACTTTTGTCATAATTTTGCCAGGTAAAATTCTGATTATTATTATAATATTGCCAAAATGTTAAAGTTTTCTTATAAAAGTGTGACCTCTGTCGAGTAAAATCACAACTCTTTTCATAAAATTGCCAGAATTTTAAGCTTTTCTTGTAAAATTGCAACTGTTATTGAGTAAAATTACAACTTTTATCATATAATTGCACAAATGTTCAGTTTTTCTTATGAAATTCCAACTCATTTTTCACAACAAGCTTTTTTATATTTGCATAGTATGTATATATTATTAATGTTGTAAATACAAATCTTTATATATCTAGAAAGGGTGGTCCTAAAGAGGTAGGCATTTTTCAGAGGTCTCAAGAAGGTAACAAATACAAGAATGTGTGTGTGTGGTTCCATTCGCGCACGCTGATAACAAAAAGGACGTAATAAACACCAGCAGTGCATGTCAGCGCTCGTGCACGTGTGAGCAATCGGCGGTGGGCGGCCATGTTTGTTTGTAGGACGCCGCGCACGTGTTAGTGCGCCTCATTAGAGCAGACGAATGTTGTGGTTGCCATGACAACAAGCGCTGCGGAGACGTAGTTGTGCTAGTTTAACAAAACGTTCTTTGTGGGGTTGCCAAGTGTGTGTGTGTGTGTGTGTGTGTGTGTTGGGGGGGATAACAGACTAAATATGACAACAGAAGAAAATAATATTTACCTTCCAAGTGTGTGTGTGTGTGTGTGTGTGTGTGTTGGGGGGGATAACAGACTAAATATGACAACAGAAGAAAATAAGATTTACCTTTATTACCGTGATGAGTCACCTGGTTCTTCTAGAACTTTCCAAACATTTCGGTCTCATGTGACCTTTGTCCACTTCTCCTTTCCTGCGGCGTACTTCCTTTTTTCAGCGGGCATCCCCTGCCCACTCAAAGTGGAAGTGATGACATCACAGACAGGTGCGGTAGTTTCTCTTCTGCGCTCGCAGCAACGGCGTCTGAGTGTCGGCGTCCCGCCACGCCAGCCGGCCCCTCCTCTGCGTGCGGGCGCACGCCAGCATCACGCTATGGACGACGCCCTGGGACGGCGACGTGAAGGCCTGACGCACAAACACACGTGACCTCTGACCCCGGGCCCCCTTCGGTGAATCGCGACGCCTCAGATCACCCACCTGAATGACGTAGACGACCGCAGCGGCCGAGCTCGCGTTCCTCAATGACATCATCACCAGACACGCCTCTGAAAGATCACATGAGCTTTTTTTTTTCCCACAAACACACAAAAAATAAACAAAAACGACAAACTGACCGGGTCCCCAGCAGAGGGCGAAGACGAGCGGGAACGCCAGCATCCGAAAGTCCAGCGAACGGAAGGAGGCCCGCTGCTGGTTGCCGAGGTAACCATATGACATCACGACTCGCCGGTAAAAATGACGAGCTTTTCCCATGATCATCTGGTGCATGACATGCTACGTGTTAGCAAGGCATGCTACATGTTAGCAAGGCATGCTACGTGTTAGCGTGATGTATTCGTGAGACATGCTACGTGTTATATATATATATATATATATATATATATATATATATATATATAATATACTGTACATATATTATGTAAATATTACGTATATATGTTATATTTTATATCGCTATATTTAGTGTATTAATACCTGCATTGTCCTTTCCATCCTTACACTTTCCATCATTGTAACTGAGCTACTGCGTGGGGACGGCGTGGCGCCGTTGGGAGAGTGGCTGTGCCAGCAACCTGAGGGTTCCTGGTTCGATCCCCACCTTCTACCAACCTCGTCACGTCCGTTGTGTCCTTGAGCAAGACACTTCACCCTTGCTCCTGATGGGTCGTGGTTAGGGCCTTGCATGGCAGCTCCCGCCATCAGTGTGTGAATGTGTGTGTGAATGGGTGAATGTGGAAATAGTGTCAAAGCGCTTTGAGTACCTTGAAGGTAGAAAAGCGCTATACAAGTATAACCCATTTACCATTTAACAATTTCCCTTGTGGATCATTAAAGTTTGTCTAAGTCTAAGTTAGAAAGGCATGCTACATTTTAGCAAGGCACCTGTTTACCAGGCATCCTATGTGTCAGCGAGGCATGCTACGAGTGAGCGTAACGTGTGAGCAAGGCCTGCTGTGTCAGCCTGATGTGTTGACAAAGCACGCCATTTGTTAGCGTGCAGTGTTAGTGGGGCGTGCGAAATGTTAGCAAGGCATGCTACGTCTTAACGAGGCATTCTATGTGTAAGTAAGGCATACTTTGTGTTAGCATTAAATTTACAAATGCAGAGGACAAATTTCACCACATCTAGTGTGTGTGTGACAATCATTGGTACTTTAATCTTAATCTTTTGCAAAACATGCTACGTGTTAGCAAGGCATGCTACGTGTTAGCGTGATATATTATTGAGAAATGCTACACGTTGGCCAGGCATGCTCGATTTTAACAAGACATGTTACGCGTTAACGAGGCATTTTAGGTGTAAGCAAGGCATACTATGTGTTAGCATTACATTTTTGCGAAACATGCTACGTGTTAGCAAGGCATGCTACGTGTTAGCGTGATATGGTAGTGAGAAATGCTACACGTTGGACAGGCATGCTAGATTTTCACAAGACATGTTACGCGTTACGAGGCATTTTAGGTGTAAGCAGGGCATGCTATGTGTTAGCGTGACATTTTAACAAAGCATGCTAAGTGTTAGGGAGACATGCTACATATAATTGTGACGTACTAGCGAGACCTGCTGCGTGTTAGCAAGGCATGTTACATGTTAGAAAGGCATTTTACATGCTAACGAGGCATTCAATGTGTAAGCGAGGCATGCTACGTGTTAGCGTGACGCATCAGTGAGCCATGCTGCGTGTTAGCAAGGCATGTGACGTGCTAAAGAGGCATTCTATGTGTAAGTGAGGCATGCTGCGTCTTAACGAGACGTTCTGTGTAAGCAAGGCATGCTACGTGTTAGCGTGATGCATCAGTGAGACATGCCACGTGTTAAAGCATGCTACGTCTTAACGAGGCGTTCTGTGAGTAAGCGAGGCATGCTATGTGTTAACAAGGCACGCTACATTTTAACAAACCATGCTATGTCTTTGCGAGGCGTTCTGTGTGTAAGCGAGGCATGCTATGTGTTAACAAGGCACGCTACATTTTTACAAACCATGCTATGTCTTCGCGAGGCGTTCTGTGTGTAAGCGAGGCATGCTACGAGTGAGCGCAACGTGTTAGCGTGACTTGTTAACAGGGCGTGCTACCTGTTAGCCTGATGTGTAAAAGCACGCTATGTGTAAGCGGGGTGTGCGACATACTAGCAAGGCATGCTATGTCTTAACGAGGCATTCTATGTGCAAGCGAGGCTGTTAGAATAATTATGTGTAAGTTATCACACAACTTTAGTATGCTTAAAGTCTGTTGCTATTGTTATTAGCTATTGTGCTCAAGCTGTACTTTTTTCTATCTGTGCAAGGACAAAACTTCTTGTCTGAGGGGTGGCCTCAGCCGCAGATGTTATCTTTGTTTTAGCCCGCTAACAGCCAAGGACTTCAAGGACCGCAAAGAAGATAAGACGACAGCACGCAGACAAAGCAGAGACAAGGCGAAATCACAAGGCCCCAGCACATTCCGTTACGTATTGTGCGTACTGGAGCTGCTTTGCATGATATGTGTGACCACTCCTTTTAGAGGCGGCCTCAGTGATGTTGATGGTAATTTTTATTTTATTTGTTTTTGTCATAAAAAGACACAATCATGTGTGCTTACGGACTGTATCCTTGCAGACTGTATTGATCTATATTGATATATAATGTACGAACCAGAAATATTAATAACAGAAGGAAACAACCCTTTTGTGCGAATGAGTGTAAATGGGGGAGGGAAGTTTTTTGGGTTGGTGCACTAATTGTAAGTGTATCTTGTGTTTTTTATGTTGATCCACGGACCGGTACCGGGCCGCGGCCCAGTGGTTGGGGACCACTGCCTTAGAGCGTAGGGCGAGACTGTGACTAAGTGTGCAGCTCCATGCATTCTTCTCATGAGCTAAATTGAACTCTTGTCCCCGCATGATTCCTTGCTTCTTGTCTGTTTAATAGATGTCATCAGTGTCTGAACCTGACAGAGGCACGCTACGCGCGAGTGTGAAAGTTGGCGTGCACAACTCACCATCGTGCCAACCAACGTAAGGAAGAACGCGGCGAGGAAGATGGCGCCGGAGTAGACGCGCAGCACGAGGCAGGCTCTGACCGGCTGCCAAGCGGCGACAGGAAGCATCAGCGGCCCCTGTGTTCGTCCGGGGCAATCAAATGTTAGCAACATGCCGCCGCTGATTTGACTGCAGACGTCTCACCTGTACAAGTCGCTGCAGTTGGCGGCGCACCGGCCCACGCTTCCTCGGATGAACACGGGCGCCATCAGGATCACCGGAAGCACGCTGGTGACACACGTGCATCATTCGCCTTCAACGCACTTCCTGTGACAACACGCTAGGCGGCTCGCACTCACCCACAAAGCAGTGCCGTCATCTTGGCGGCCGGGACTCTCTTGGAAAACGAGGAAAATATCACCATCATGATGCAGAACTTTACAGACATCCACATAAAGAACTGTTCCCTCCGAGGGCCGCACACTGACACATTAACACAGGTGGGGGCCATTTTGATATTTCTCATTTTCAAAACCAATACGAAATATACACTTTTTTTTAACCTTTAGGGCTCCCCTCAAGTTTGGTCCTTGGAACCCAGAACGGTTGTGTAAATCGTAAATAAAATCACAATACAATGATTTGCTAATCATTTTCAACCTATATTCAATTGAATAGACTGCAAAGACAATATATTTAATGTTCCAACTGAGAAACTTGTTTTTTTTTGTGCAAATATTAGCTCATTTCGAATTTGATGCCTGCAACATGTTTCAAAAAAGCTGGCACAAGTGGCAAAAAAGACTGAGGAAGTTGAGGAATGCTCATCAAACACTTATTTGGAACATCCCACAGGTGAACAGGCTAATTGGGAACAGGTGGGTGCCATGATTGGGTATAAAAGCAGCTTCCATGAAATGCTCAGTCATTCACAAACAAAGATGGGGTGAGGGTCACCACTTTGTGAACAAATGCCTAAGCAATATGTCGAACAGTTTAAGAACAACATTTCTCAACCAGCTATTGCAAGGAATATAGGGATTTCACCATCTACAGTCTAATATCATCATAAGGTTCAAAGAATCTGGAGAAATCACTGCATGTAAGCGATATTACGGACCTTCGATCCCTCAGGCGGTACTGCATCAAAAAGCGACATCAGTGTGTAAAGGATATCCCCACATGGGCTCAGGAACACTTCAGAAAACCACTGTCAGTAACTACAGTTCGTCACTACATCTGTAAGTGCAAGTTAAAACTCTATGCTATGCCAAAGCCACATAACAACAACACCCAAAAGAGCCGCCGGCTTCGCTGGGCCTGAGCTCGTCTAAGATGGACAGATGTAAAGTGGAAAAGTGTTCTGTGGTCTGACAGGTCCACATTTCAAATTGTTTTTGGAAACTGTGGACGTCGTGTCCTCCGGACCAAAGAGGAAAAGAACCATCCGGACTGTTATAGGCGCAAAGTTGAAAAGCCAGCCTCTGTGATGGTATGGGGGTGTATTAGTGTCCAAGGCATGGGTAACTTACACATCTGTGAAGGCACCATTAATGCTGAAAGGTACATACAGGTTTTGGAGCAACATATGTTGCTATCCAAGCAACGTTATCATGGATGCCCCTGCTTATTTCAGCAAGACAATGCCAAGCCACGTGTTACAACAGCGTGGCTTCATAGTAAAAGAGTGCGGGTACTAGCCTGGCCTGCCTGTAGTCCAGACCTGTCTCCCATTGAAAATGTGTGGCGCAATATAAAGCGTAAAACTTAAGCTGTACTTCAAGCAAGAATGGGAAATAATTTCCCCCGAAAAGTTTCAAAAATTGGTCTCCTCAGTTCCCAAATGTTTACTGAGTGTTGTTAAAAGGAAAGGCCATGTAACACAGTGGTAAAAATTACCCTGTGCCAACTTTTTTTGCAATGTGTTGCTGCCATTAAACTTTAAGTTAATGATTATTTGAAAAAAACACATTAAATATATTGTCTTTGCAGTCTATTCAATTGGATATAAGTTGAAAAGGATTTGCAAATATTGTATTCTGTTTTTATTTAGAATTACACAACGTGCCAACTTCACTGGTTTTGGGTTTTGTACATTAGTTTTTATTCAAAATTAAAAACTCTAGATCAACTTCAGATATATCTGTTGAAGTTAAAAACAAATTGTAATGTGCAAAAAATAATGTGGCAAAATATGCAACCCCCTTCCCCAAAAAATAAATAAATTGAATATTTGATATGAAGTAATTGCCTTAAATGTATCAATAATTCATAACATCAATTTTAATCCATTATTATTTTTTCAACAATTTTAAATGGATAAAACATATTTAAATTTATGGGGACCCACAAGGGTCCCATTCAAAAAATTGTTGAAATTTAGTCATAAGCTTTTTTTTTTTTTTAACTTTAACTTCAGATCTATTTGTCGATGAGTTTGTGTTATTTGTTCATGTTTAAAGCCCTTTGTCATAGAACATTTTTATATGTCAAACACAATAACTGCAATATTTCAAAATTATTTCAAAGTGCAACGTTTATTGTAAAGTAATTGAAGCCTTCAATAAAGCAATAATCCATAATATCGATTTTAATCCATTATTATTTTTTGAGCAATAATATAAACTTTTTTTTTTTTTAAATCTTATTAAAATTCTTGGGGACGCAAAAAGTTCCCATTCAAACTCTTTAAATTTGACTTCAGATCTAACCGGCGATTGAGTTTTTATAATTGTTTCACGTTTTTTTTTTTTTTATTGTTTTATGCCTTTTGTCATAGAAGACTTTCGTTTTTTTAAATGGCAAATAGACAAAATATGTTAAAGTGGAATATTTGATGTGAAGTAATTGAGGCCTTGAATAGGTAACATTGATATTGATTCATACTTTCTTTGAGTAATGACAGTTTTAAAGAAAAAAAAACAGTCTGCATGGCAGCTTTGTGTTATTAGACTCAACAGTGCAACTTTGTCATACGTTTTTTTCTTTTATCCCCACTTTTTTTTAATGAGTTTTTTTCTTTTTAAATATAATTTTTAGAATGTTCCACGGGCCGTAAAAATGTTTTTTGGGACACCCCTGAATTGGATACATGCTCTATACATGTGAGTTGTACCTGTCCAAGGTGTTGCTGTGGGCCGAAGGAGAACCTGAGGCGCAGGTTGGCGTAGACGCTCCACACGTAGTTAAGAGTGTAGAAGAAGGACGCCATGCACACAACCTGACACACAAACCACACGCACACACAGTCACATGCACAACAAAACAATTAGGTCATCCGCCTGTGGGAACATTCTGGGTCCTGACCTGCCGGGCCATGTGCAGGTGGTCCCGGACGAGGCAGCGCTGAGACCCCAGGGCGCCCCCTAGCAGCCAGCAGAGGGCGAGCAGCAGGTCGGAGGCAGCAAGCAGCAGCGGCGCCTGCAGCTGCAAGTGTGCACGTCAGGTGCGCTAGTCAAGTTCTAGGACGATCACGTGGTTTTGGATCAGGCACAGGAACTCACCTCAGCGGTGCTCCCGTCTGGTCGCTGTGACGCCATGCAGGCGATGATGGAGGCGGAGCCTAGCGCACTGTAACAGCCACGGTTAGAACCAAAATTGTCAGAACCAATCAGAGCGTGCGCTCACCTGAGCAGAGCCATGAGCATCTGGGCCCACTGGACCACTTCCTGGATCTGTAGAGAAACCGATGTGGATCAGAACCACAATAAAAGCTTGCAGACACTACATACTGACCTGGGTCCAGTCATGTGGTCCAGTGGAGTTCTGGTATGAGAGCATTTGATCCATGTCAGGTCACTTGTGGATCAGCATGTGTTCCCTGCGCTTTTATACACACAGGCCCCGCCCACCAGGAGACAGCCCCACAGCGCCCCTCAGAGGGCAAAGTTGCAAGCAGAATGAAGGGACAAACTGTGCTGAGCAAGTGTTTTATTTGTGTGGTGCTGTTGCTATGACAACATCATAATTTGGTTAGCCTAGCGAAGTGGAAGTGCTCGTCTGAGGTGGCGAGCTGGCGGCCTGGTGCCGCTTCATGTGCTTGCGGAAAGCTCGGGCGCCGCTCAGGTCCTTCATGCAGACGCGGCACATGTACGGGCGGCCGGCAGCGTGCACGTCCACGTGGTAGCGGAGTTCCAGCGTGCGGCTGAAGCTCTTGTTGCACACGGGACACTTATGGCGCACGTCCGAGTGGACGAGCTGGTGGCTCTTGAGCGCGCTGGGCTGCTTGAAGGTCTTGGGGCAATCGCTGCATGCGTACGGTCGCGTGTCAGCGTGCAGCCGCTGGTGGCGGCGCAGAGCGCTGGAGAAGGTGAAGCTCTTGTCGCACTGCTCGCACGAGAACGGCTTCTCGCCCGTGTGGATCCGCCGGTGCTCCTTGAGGTGCACCTGCTGCGTGAAGCTCTTCTTGCAGGTGACGCACTGGAAGGGACGCTCGCCCGAGTGAACGCGCAGGTGCTTAAGCAGCGCCGACGCCTTGAAGCAGTCGCGAGCGCAGACAGGGCAGACGTGCCTGCGCTTGTCCTCGTCTGACTGCACCTCTGCGCCGCCCTCTGCTGGGAGGGAGGGAAGGCACGCGTGAGGACTTGAGGCACGCCAAGACCAAGAACGTGAGACACATGACGTGAGGGCCATGATGGGCAGTAAGAACATGAGGGACGTGAAGATGTGGGAGACATGAAGAGATGAGACATGACGAGATGAGAGACATGAAGGGCAGGAAGAACATGACGAGATGTGGGGGACATCACGAGATGTGGGAGATGGGGGGGACATGACGATATGGGGGGGACATGACGATATGTGGGGGACATGAGATGCGGGAGATGAGGGGGACATGACCAGATGTGGGGGACATGACGAGATGCGGGGGACATGACGAGATGCGGGGGACATGACGAGATGCGGGGGACATGACGAGATGCGGGGGACATGTTGAGCTGCAGGACATGAGATGTGGGACATGCCGAGATGTGGGGGACATGACGATATGTGGGAGATGGGGGGGACATGACGATATGGGGGGGACATGACGATATGTGGGGGACATGAGATGCGGGAGATGAGGGGGACATGACCAGATGTGGGGGACATGACGAGATGCGGGGGACATGACGAGATGCGGGGCACATGACGAGATGCGGGGCACATGACGAGATGCGGGGGACATGTTGAGCTGCAGGACATGAGATGTGGGACATGCCGAGATGTGGGGGACATGACGATATGGGGGGGACATGACCAGATGCTAGTCACATGACAACGTGAGGCACATGACCAGATGTAGGTCATGAGGAGATGTGGGAGATAAGGGACATGACGAGATGAGAGACATGAGGGGCAGGAAGAACATGAGGAGATGTGGGGGACATGACGAGATGTGGGAGATGAGGGGGACATGACGATATGGGGGGGACATGAGGAGATGCGGGGGACATGAGATGTGGGGGACATGAGGAGATGCGGGAGATGAGGGGGACATGACGATATGGGGGGGGGGACATGACCAGATGCGGGGGACATGACAACGAAAGGCACATGTTGAGATGTGGGACATGACGAGATGTGGGGGACATGACCATATGGGGGGGACATGACCATATGGGGGGGACACGACCATATGCTAGTCACATGACTACGTGAGGCACATGACGAGATGCAGGACATGAGGAGATGTGGGAGATAAGGGACATGACGATATGGGGGGGACATGACCAGATGGGGCGGGGGGACATGAGGGACAAGACGACGTGAGGGACATGACGAGATGTGGGGGACATGAGCACGTGGGGGACATGAGAGACATGAGGGACGTGGGGGACATGAGGACATGAAGGACAAGCGTCCAACATACGTGTCACAGCGGAGCTCCAGTCTTCTTCTTCACCATCAGAATTAATCAGACCGCTAACACGTCCTTCGTCGTCGTCCTCCTTCACAGCATCCTCGTTGCTATGGTTACCAGGCAGATGCTGGCGGACAGCGATGACATCATTAAACAGGTCAGTTGTCATGGGAATGTTAAGACATCAAAGCTACCTGGCGCTGCAGGTCTTCCGCAGGAAGTGACGCCGTCTCTACCGGCACACCTGCTGGACTATCAGGCTGTTTGGGGGCGGAGCTTGCGGCGGCGGCGTCCAACAGGCTGCGACGGACATGGATCCTCAGGTGCTTGCGCAGCTCGTAAGGCCGCAGGAAGCGCTTGGAGCAGACGCTGCAGGAGTGCGGCCTGTCAAGCGTGTGGATCTTCTGGTGAGCTTTCAGGTTGGTGGCGTTGGCGAACGACTTCCCGCAGTGCGAGCAGTCGTGCAGCTTCTGGGCGCCGTGAACCTCCAGGTGCTCCTTCAGCTTGTAGGGTCTGGTGAAGCTCCGCCCACACACGTCACACACGTGGAGCATCTTCCTCCTCTTCTTCCCGCTTCCTGTCGCAAACAGGAAGTACACTTCAACAACCCGCCGCCTCGACGGGCCGCGTGGTTAGCTCACCTGGCAACGAAGGCGGTTCCTGCGAGAGCTCCACTTCCTCGCCGCCGTCAGCCGGCTATCATGTGACAAGATTTAGAAGACAGAGTCAGAGAGAGGCAACATGGCCGACATGATGGGTATGACGCACCACGGCGAGCGGCAGGTGTTTGAGCAGGTGCTTCCTGAGCAGGCCGGGTCTGTTGAAGCTCCTGCTGCACAGCGAGCAGGGGTGTGACTTGCGGCCCGTGTGAAGTGTGGCGTGGTCGCGGAAGGCCGACGCCGTGGAGAACACCTTGCGGCACAAGTGGCACGAGTAACGAGCGTCCGCCGCATGCGAGTGGCGGTGTTCCGACAGGCCGCCAGCGGAGGCGAAGCGCTTGGGGCAGAGTGGGCAGGCGAAGGGTCGCTCGCCCGTGTGCGAGCGCTGGTGCTGCAGCAGGTAGCGGCGCTGCAGGAAGCCCCGCCCACACACCCCGCAGAGGTGCTGCTTCTCCGGGGCGTGGCGCAGGCGATGGCGGCGCAGGCAGCCCGGCTGCGAGTAGCTGACGCCGCAGTCGGGGCACGAGTACGGCTTCTCGCCCGTGTGTACCCGCTGGTGGGCCTTCACGTTGACCTTCTTGCTAAAGCGCTTGCCGCACACGGGACACGCGTGCGGCTTCTCACCGGCGTGCGCCGCCATGTGGTCGGACAGGCGGGACGGACACGAGAAGTCTCGGTCGCACAGCGAACAGCGGTGGCGCCGCTTGGACGCCCCCACGCTTGCCTTGGGCAGCGGCGGCTCATCTCCTGCAGGGAGTGAAGCACAAGACGCTGCGGTGACATCACCTTTAAATCACAGACAGTGGCATTTCACAATAAAAGCCTAACCTTCAGTAGCATTTTGTTCTATTTTGACGTCATTCATCTCCTCTTCCTGCCATGAAACACTAAAATCAAGCACAAGTTGAAATATCACCATATAAACTTGTCAACAATATTGACATAACCATACAAACGTATTAAGAATAATGTATTTGACCAACAAACAGGACCGGAAGTCATTATTTTGGACACAAACATCGATTGTCTTGTGTCACAAAGTAACGTCCATCTATCCATTTCCTACCGCTTATTCCCTTCGGGGTCGTGCGTTAGCAAAACTTAGCATACACATTCGGCTATATTAATGCTAACGTACCCTTAGTCGGAGACAAAAACACGAAAGTTTACAAAAAGTGCACTTTGAAAGAGGTTCATTCAATTTCCTGTAAAGTTAGATAGCACTAGCTAAAAGTAAAAGCGACGAACGCAAGCTAAAATGTATTATTTGCTGAACACATAATGAAGACCATAGTTCTATTTGTGATAAAGACACTTTTAACGCATAAAAAAGATGTTAAAGCGATAAAAAAACAACCAGAGACAGCAGAAATTAGCTAACATAAGCTAGCAGCGCTGCTAATCAAACACAAGCTAGTCAGGCTAAACGCGCCACGACACGTTTAATTTTTAGTCCACAAAACGTAACGGTCATTCAACTCAGTAATGAGCACTTCTGTGAAACATTTATCATATTTGCCAGGAAAAACTACCCTGAACGCGAACGTTGGCCTGTCGTCTGCTAGCACGTCACCACCAACACTTTAAAGAGCAATTTTAAAGAACTTGCCTGAATATTTTAAAGATATGCAATCAACTCCCCGCTTGCAACTTGTATGTCATTTAGGGGTATTTAAAGCTTCAAGTACTGTACCAAAAGACTGTCGCAGTGGTGCATATGTTTCTTCTTGCCCGAGTTATTTTGTTGTTGGTTGTTCTTGATTCCGACATTGGGGGGCGCAAGACACCACAGTTTGCAGCATTAAAGTGAGCTCTTCTTCCTCGGTGTTGCGGCAGTAGGCATCCATCACAACTGGTGCATTAGCGTCCCCTTCCGGTATGGCGTTTTGACTACAGCGTAGTGACATGCGGATTTTTTCTGATACCGATACTTTGTGCAAAAACACCTAAATTGTCCGGTAAAATCTAAAAAGTAGTGCACTTAAAGTGTTTCTGCTCTTGGAGAATAATTTCAAAAATCATATAAAATTACAGGGCGAAACAAATGACACAGTTCACAGAATTACCGCGGCGGAAGAAAAAGTAGTCCCCACCAATTGCGTTTCATTTAGACGAGATCTCAATGACTTCGCTACTTTGCATTGTGTTCTTGATGATTATGTACACGATCTCAAATAACTGAAGTATTAAAAGTACCGATATTTTGATTTGAGAATCCATATTACAGCATAAAGATAGGCTGACCATATTCTGAAATCCCAAAAAGAGGACACATATATGCGTGCCAAGGCGGGCAGCACGCCAAAGCCGAGGTGAAAATTTGCCAATGATACTCGAACTTGCTTTATAAATAATATATTTATTTAAATAAAGCATTTTTTCTCCTCAGTTGACAGCAGTGTTGGCACTAGGAATTTTCAAAATGGGGTCCAAGTCATAAAAATGGGGTCCCACAGTAAATTTTTGGGGTCCCACTTTTTTGTAAGCGTTTTGAAAACACATGATAAACGTATGCATTGTCCTGTTGTATCTCACATTCTATGTTGTGTTTTGGAAAAAGGTTGTCGTTAACGTTACTTAATTCATGAAAATAAATACCGTATTTTTCGGACTATAAGTCACAGTTTTTTTCATAGTTTGGCCGGGGGTGCGACTTATACTCAGGAGTGACTTATGTGTGAAATTATTAACACATTACCGTAAAATATCAAATAATATTATTTAGCTCATTCACGTAAGAGACTAGACGTATAAGATTTCATGGGATTTAGCGATCAGGAGTGACAGATTGTTTGGTAAACGTATAGCATGTTCTATATGTTATAGTTATTTGAATGACTCTTACCATAATATGTTACGTTAACATACCAGGCACGTTCTCAGTTGGTTATTTATGCGTCATATAACGTACATTTATTCAGCCTGTTGTTCACTATTCTTTATTTATTTTAAATTGTCTTTCAAATGTCTATTCTTGGTGTTGGGTTTAATCAAATACATTTCCCCCAAAAATGCGACTTATACTCCAGTGCGACTTATATGTTTTTTTCCTTCTTTATTATGCATTTTCGGCCGGTGCGACTTATACTCCGGAGCGACTTATACTCCGAAAAATACGGTAATCCCTTTTACCATGCTAGCTTTTTAGCTAATTCTGCAGGTATATACCACAATGTCAAATATTTTGTAATTTGGCACCTGCTTATTGTTAGCATGCTAGCTTTGCAGCTGATTTTACAGTTATACACCTCAAATTCTAATATTTTGTTACTTGACATGTTAACTTTTTTTGCTAATTTTGCATGAATACACCTGAGTCCGTTTTTTTTCATGTACACTAATTGCTAGCATGCTGTTAGCTTTTTTTTAGCTAATTTTACAAGAAAACACCTCAAGTCAAATGTTAAGCATGCTAACCTTGGCATGCCATTAGCTTTTAGGCAAATTTATCAGGAAGGCTCTTCAGAGTCATCTATTTTGGCACTTGATGAATGATCTTAGCATGCTAGCTTTTTAGCTAATTCTACAGGTATACACCTTCAAGTCAAATATTTTATTTGATGCATACAAACTGTTAGCATACTAGCTTTTCAGCTGATTTTGCAGTTCTACGCCTCAATTTCAAATATTTTGTTACTTGGCGCGTGCTAACCTTTTTCGTTAATTTTACAGGAATATATTTGAATCCAAAAACATTTTCACACACGCTATTTGTTAGCATGCCATTTGTTAGCTTTCTGTCAAATTTTGCAGGTATACATCTCAGTCAAATATTTTGTTTTTCCACGCATGCTAGCTGTTAAAATGTCAGCTCTATTTACAGGTCTACACCTAAGAGTCGTATAATTTAAAGCTATCTGGCTAGCGGGCGAGCCAATATTAAAACAGTTACAGTCCTCACTACAAGTACAAATTCTTCAAGTTTTTATTGTAATAGTACGCAAACTCATGGGTCCAATATTGACATCATGTTCCATGCACTATTTAAATGGAACAATGAGTGGAGGCCAAATATGGGCAGAAGGTGGAAAGCACCTTGATTGACACACTGTGGCCCCACTGAATAATAATAAAAATAATAATAATGGATTAGATTAGAGCGTCTATTGTTTCTTCTTGATCACGTGGGCACAGTCGTACTTGCCCCGGACCACCGTCAGCTTGACGCCAGGAAGGTCTTGCGTGCGGCCCCCCTCCACCAGGACTACATTGTGCTCCTGCAGATTGTGGCCCTCCCCCGGGATGAACGCCACCGCCTCTTTGCCATTGGACAGACGCACACGGGCGCACTTCCTGTTTGCGGAGTTGGGCTTCTTGGGTTTCCTGATCATGGTCTTCAGGATGACCGCCTTCAACTGCGGACGCCCAAAGGTGGCGCCGAGGGTCTTGGGAGGCACTTTGGGTTTGCCTGCACGGTGCATCTGGTTGAGGGTTGCCATGGTGTGGGAGAGCAGGGGGCGTGTCCACACGCAGGTGTGCTGGTACACTAAACACACATTTAACATACATTAGATAACATGCATCAGATATATATCATTATTGGGAAAAAACTACACTTTATGTACACTACTTGTATAAAGTGTACATTTAGACTTGTACTACACTAACACTACTTGTATAAAGTGTACATTTATACATGTACTACACCAACACTACTTGTATAAAGTGTACATTTACACATGTACTACACCAACACTACTTGTATAAAGTGTACATTTGTACATGTACTACACTAACACTACTTGTATAAAGTATACATTTATACATGTACTACACCAACACTACTTGTATAAAGTGTACATTTATACATGTACTACATGAATAAATGTTAAAATACATTAAATATTTAGTGTAAATGCGATGGAATAAAAAATTGTGCATTTAAAAATTAAATGTTTTAAAATATGTTTAACAATTCAATGTGTAAAAAATCAGGGTAAAACAAATTCAGTATAATAAAAATCAGTTAAAACAATTCAGTGCCAAAAATTTGCTCAAAATTCAATATTTACTTCCAGTTAATTAAATGAAATTACTTTTAATTGAAATTTTATGAAATTAGTAAAATCATTTGATGTAAAAATAAAATAAAAATCACTTCACATGATTTAAACGCAAAGAATTCAGTTCCAAAAATTAAGTGCCAAAAAAAAAGCTTTGTAATAAAGACATAAATTATATACATATACAATACAGCTTTACAGATGCCAACTTGCCTTGAAAAAGCGTCGTGAGAGCAGGTCTTACACTTTGTAACAGCGACATCACTGAAAATCAAACACAAATCAGACAAAAATCTAATTATTATTATCATTACAATGAATTATATTTGTATCTACACGGTGTTCATTCTATATATGCTAGTGTCATCAAACTAACAATTATGCCTGAATGCCAAAGACACATGCTAACATTAAGAAGCTTTATATACCAAATATGAGGACATTTCATGTGGATATAAAACAACTTTACGACAAAATGTCAAGGTATTAACACAATAATTTTCGCCCTGCAGCTTGTCATACATTGTCTTTGTGCTAACTTGCCAGCGGCTAGCTAACTGCAATAAAAAGCTTTAAATACAAATTTTATGGACATTTTATGTGGATTTAAAACATATTTACAACGAAGTGTCAAGAAAATGACATAATAACATTCGACCTGCAGCATGTCATACATTGTCCTTGTGCTAACATGCTAGCTAACAACAATAATTGTATTATTGTACCTGATGACGGGACTCAAACAAGGACCACACTGTCACACTTATCCACAGCGACAAGCAGCCCACGTCCCGCACTCAAACTCGACCATTTAATGACATTTTGTGAGCATAAACATCCTCAGTCGACTTCTTTTACAGGCTGGGCTAGTGAGAAAGACACCGGAAGTATTCTTTCACAACAGACGTACTTCCGGGTTTTTTCTTCTTCTGCGTTTTATGGCGGCTCGCAACCAGCGTTATCAGGCGCATACCGCCCTCTACAGTAATGGAGTGTGTATTCCTTAGGCCAGTGGTTCTCAACCTTTTTTCAGTGATGTACCCCCTGTGAAAATTGTTTTAATTCAAGTACTCCCTAATCAGAGCAAAGCATTTTTGGTTGAAAAAAAGAGATAAAGAAGTAAAATACAGCACTATGTCATCAGTTTCTGATTTGTTAAATTGTATAACAGTGCAAAATATTTCTCATTTGTAGTGGTCTTTCATGAACTATTTGGAAAAAAAAAGAAAGGTTTTTATTTATATTTATAAAGGATTTTTGAATTGTTGCTATTTTTAGAATTAAAAAAAAAATCTCACGTACCCCTTGGCATACATTCAAGTACCCCCAGGGGTACGCGTACCCCCATTTGAGAACCACTGCCTTAGGCTACAGGTTGAAAGTGCCTTCATTTTTTTTTGTACATTGTGAATATATGTTCAAAAGTCTCCAAGCACAAGTCATTATTTTCTATGCCGTTTCTCTCTTTATTCGATTTTCTATTATACTGTCTTGGTTACAATGCGACACTCCATGTATTCACCCATGCCTTTTTATTTTTTTTACTTTTATTTATACATTTCAACATTTACAAACAGACAAGAAACAATAATCAAAATAAGTACAAAACAGTACAAAAAGAGTACAAAGCAGCACCAGGGGGTTATATATTCAAAGTAACTAAAATAGAATGCAAAAATAAATATATATATATATATACACTACCGTTCAAAAGTTTGGGGTCACCCAAACAATTTTGTGGAATAGCCTTCATTTCTAAGAACAAGAATAGACTGTCGAGTTTTAGATGAAAGTTCTCTTTTTCTGGCCATTTTGAGCGTTTAATTGACCCCACAAATGCGATGCTCCAGAAACTCAATCTGCTCAAAGGAAGGTCAGTTTTGTAGCTTCTGTAACGAGCTAAACTGTTTTCAGATGTGTGAACATGATTGCACAAGGGTTTTCTAATCATCAATTAGCCTTCTGAGCCAATGAGCAAACACATTGTACCATTACAACACTGGAGTGATAGTTGCTGGAAATGAGCCTCTATACACCTATGTAGATATTACACCAAAAACCAGACATTTGCAGCTAGAATAGTCATTTACCACATTAGCAATGTAAAGAGTGTATTTCTTTAATGTTAAGAGTAGTTTAAAGTTATCTTCATTGAAAAGTACAGTGCTTTTCCTTCAAAAATAAGGACATTTCAATGTGACCCCAAACTTTTGAACGGTAGTGAATATCCATCCATCCATCCATCTTCTTCCGCTTATCCGAGGTCGGGTCGCGGGGGCAGCAGCTTAAGCAGGGAAGCCCAGACTTCCCTCTCCCCAGCCACTTCGTCCAGCTCCTCCCGGGGGATCCCGAGGCGTTCCCAGGCCAGCCGGGAGACATAGTCTTCCCAACGTGTCCTGGGTCTTCCCCGTGGCCTCCTACCGGTCGGACGTGCCCTAAACACCTCCCTAGGGAGGCGTTCGGGTGGCATCCTGACCAGATGCCCGAACCACCTCACCTGGCTCCTCTCGATGTGGAGGAGCAGCGGCTTTACTTTGAGCTCCCCCCGGATGGCAGAGCTTCTCACCCTATCTCTAAGGGAGAGCCCCGCCACCCGGCGGAGGAAACTCATTTCGGCCGCTTGTACCCGTGATCTTGTCCTTTCGGTCATAACCCAAAGCTCATGACCATAGGTGAGGATGGGAACGTAGATCGACCGGTAAATTGAGAGCTTTGCCTTCCGGCTCAGCTCCTTCTTCACCACAACGGATCGATACAGCGTCCGCATTACTGAAGACGCCGCACCGATCCGCCTGTCGATCTCACGATCCACTCTTCCCTCACTCGTGAACAAGACTCCGAGGTACTTGAACTCCTCCACTTGGGGCAGGGTCTCCTCCGCAACCCGGAGGTGGCACTCCACCCTTTTCCGGGCGAGAACCATGGATTCGGACTTGGAGGTGCTGATTCTCATCCCAGTCGCTTCACACTCAGCTGCGAACCGATCCAGCGAGAGCTGAAGATCCTGGCCAGATGAAGCCATCAGGACCACATCATCTGCAAAAAGCAGAGACCTAATCCTGCAGCCACCAAACCAGATCCCCTCAACGCCTTGACTGCGCCTAAAAATTCTGTCCATAAAAGTTATGAACAGAATCGGTGACAAAGGGCAGCCCTTACTGCCGGCAATGCGGACCAAACTCTGGCACTGATCATACAGGGAGCGGACCGCCACAATCAGACAGTCCGATACCCCATACTCTCTGAGCACTCCCCACAGGACTTCCCGAGGGACACGGTCGAATGCCTTCTCCAAGTCCACAAAACACATGTAGACTGGTTGGGCAAACTCCCATGCACCCTCAAGGACCCTGCCGAGAGTATAGAGCTGGTCCACAGTTCCACGACCAGGACGAAAACCACACTGTTCCTCCTGAATCCGAGGTTCGACTATCCGGCGTAGCCTCCTCTCCAGCACACCTGAATAGACCTTACCGGGAAGGCTGAGGAGTGTGATCCCACGATAGTTAGAACACACCCTCCGGTTCCCCTTCTTAAAGAGAGGAACCACCACCCCGGTCTGCCAATCCAGAGGTACCGCCCCCGATGTCCACGCGATGCTGCAGAGTCTTGTCAACCAAGACAGCCCCACAGCATCCAGAGCCTTAAGGAACTCCGGGCGGATCTCATCCACCCCCGGGGCCTTGCCACCGAGGAGCTTTTTAACTACCTCAGCAACCTCAGCCCCAGAAATAGGAGAGCCCACCACAGATTCCCCAGGCACTGCTTCCTCATAGGAAGACGTGTTGGTGGGATTGAGAAGGTCTTCGAAGTATTCCCTCCACCGATCCACAACATCCGCAGTCGAGGTCAGCAGAACACCATCTTCACCATACACGGTGTTGATAGTGCACTGCTCCCCTTCCTGAGGTGGCGGATGGTGGTCCAGAATCGCTTCGAAGCCGTCCGGAAGTCGTTTTCCATGGCTTCCCCGAACTCCTCCCTTGTCCGAGTTTTTGCCTCCGCGACCGCCGAAGCCGCACACCGCTTGGCCTGTCGGTACCTGTCCGCTGCCTCAGGAGTCCTATGAGCCAAAAGAACCCGATAGGACTCCTTCTTCAGCTTGACGGCATCCCTCACCGCCGGTGTCCACCAACGGGTTCTAGGATTACCGCCACGACAGGCACCAACTACCTTGCGGCCACAGCTCCAATCAGCCGCCTCGACAATGGAGGTGCGGAACATGGTCCATTCGGACTCAATGTCCAGCACCTCCCTCGTGACATGTTCAAAGTTCTTCCGGAGGTGGGAATTGAAACTCTCTCTGACAGGAGACTCTGCCAGACGTTCCCAGCAAACCCTCACAATGCGTTTGGGCCTGCCAGGTCTGTCCGGCATCCTCCCCCACCATCGCAGCCAACTCACCACCAGGTGGTGATCGGTAGAAAGCTCCGCCCCTCTCTTCACCCGAGTGTCCAAAACATGAGGCCGCAAATCCGACGACACAACTACAAAGTCGATCATGGAACTGCGGCCTAGGGTGTCCTGGTGCCAAGTGCACATATGGACACCCTTATGTTTGAACATGGTGTTTGTTATGGACAATCCGTGACGGGCACAAAAGTCCAATAACAAAACACCGCTCGGGTTCAGATCCGGGCAGCCATTCTTCCCAATCACGCCTCTCCAGGTTTCACTGTCACTGCCAACATGAGCATTGAAGTCCCCCAGTAGAACGAGGGAATCACCCGGGGGAGCACTCTCAAGTACTCCCTCGAGTGAATCCAAAAAGGGTGGGTACTCTGAGCTGCGGTTTGGCGCATAAGCGCAAACCACAGTCAGGACCCGTTCCCCCACCCGAAGGCGGAGGGAAGCTACCCTCTCGTCCACCGGGTTGAACTCCAACATGCAGGCTCTGAGCCGGGGGGCAACAAGAATTGCCACCCCAGCCCGTCGCCTCTCACTGCCGGCAACGCCAGAGTAGAAGAGAGTCCAGCCCCTCTCGAGAGAACTGGTTCCAGAGCCCTTGCTGTGCGTCGAAGTGAGTCCGACTATGTCTAGTCGGAACTTCTCCACCTCGCGCACTAGCTCATGCTCCTTCCCCCCCAGCGAGGTGACGTTCCATGTCCCAAGAGCTAGCTTCTGTAGCCGAGGATCGGCCCGCCAAGTGCCCTGCCTTCGGCTGCCACCCAGCTCACATCGCACCCGACCTCTATGACCCCTGCTATGGGTGGTGAGCCCATTGGAGGGGGAACCCACGTTGCCTCTTCGGCCTGTCCCCATGGGGACAGGCCCGGCCACCAGGCGCTCGCCATCGTGCCCCACCTCCGGGCCTGGCTCCAGACGGGGGCCCCGGTGACCCGCGTCCGGGCGAGGGAAATCTGGGTCCATAGGTTTTATTTTTCATTGAGGTCTTCGAGCTGCTCTTTGTCTGATCCCTCACCTAGGACCAGTTTGTCTTGGGAGATCCTACCAGGGGGCATAAAGCCCCCGGACAACATAGCTCCTAGGATCATTGGGACACGCAAACTCCTCTACCACGGTAAGGTGGCAGCTCAGAGAGGAGAGTGAATATAGTAGTAGTGAATATATATAAAATAAACAAAGTGCAAAGCCATAGGCTCACTTAATTTCAGTAAATAACTTAAATTTGGAACAGAGCATCATCGTTTTCACAGCTTTTTGGTTGTTAGAGGTAGAGAGTGTTTTAATGTAGAGTTCTAATTATTTTTTAAAGGCACACAAGACAGGTCGGGTATTGAGAAACTTACATTTATGAATATAAAACTTAGCCAATAGTATAATGAGGTTGTATTCACCCATGCCGTCTTCAAAATCAGAAGTTGTATGACGTCACATGTAATCATTCGACTATTTTCTATTTTGCTGGTGACAAAAGACAACGGGAGAGAGATGTACACTTTAAAATGAATAACTACTTGTTACAGTCAACTAGAGCAGGGATGTCCACGGGCCGCGATAAATAACAATTGAAGGATGCGGCGGCCACCTTGATACATTTTTTTACATTAAAGATACTAAAACAGTGGTTCTTAACCTGGGTTCGATCGAACCCTATGGGTTCGGTGAGTCGGCCTCAGGGGTTCAGCGGAGGTCAAAACACACCCGACTCATCGTGTAAATACAAACTTCTCCCTATCGGCGTATTACGGATACGGCAACAACTGACTGGTTTGCAGGTGTGTAATCTGTTGCGAGTTTATGCACTGTGTTGGTTTTGTTGTTTGAACAAAACCAACACACGGCGTGGCGCCGTTGGGAGAGTGGCCGTGCCAGCAACCTGAGGGTTCCTGGTTCGATCCCCACGTTCTACCAACCTCGTCACGTCCGTTGTGTCCTTGAGCAAGACACTTCACCCTTGCTCCTGATGGGTGGTGCTTAGGGCCTTGCGTGGCAGCTCCCGCCATCAGTGTGTGAATGGGTGAATGTGGAAATAGTGTCAAAGCGCTTTGAGTACCTTGAAGGTAGAAAAGCGCTATACAAGTATAACCCATTTACCATAACGAGGTGATGTTCATGCACGGTTCATTTTATGCACCAGTAAAAAAACATGGTAACACTTTAGTATGGGGAACATATTCACCATTCATTAGTTGCTTATTAACATGCAAATTATTAACATATTGGTTCTTAACTAGTCATTATTAAGTACGTATTAATGCCTTATTCGGCATGGCCTTATTATAACCCTAACCCTCTAACCCTGACCCTAACCAAATAACTCTAAATTAAGTCTTTATTACTTAGAATATGTTCCCCTAGTGTCCAAATAACTCTAAATTAAGTCTTTGTTACTTAGAATATGTTCCCCATACTAAAGTGTTACCAAAAACATATAACTTTGTCTTGAATTTGAAAAAAAAACAACATTTTATTTTTCACTAAAGAAGGGTTCGGTGAATGCGCATATGAAACTGGTGGGGTTTGGTTCCTCCAACAAGGTTAAGAACCACTGTACTAAAACCAATAAACTAAAGGTCAATCATGCGAAACTATCTGAACTCAAAGTCCATATCGTAGCTTTGTGATATCAGTAACAATGCATATTCTACGCAATGTTGCCCTAAATTAAGCATTTTCAAGGATAAAAATGTCGAAAAGTACTAAAAATACCAAGTTTATTATAGTACTTCAGCATCGTGGCCACTGATTGGCTCAGCCTCAGGCAGCATGACTTGTTATGTTAGTGTTATAATACAACTAAGAATGACGACAGACACCAACTCTAGTTGACTCTTTACTCGGGAGCTCCTGAACTTCCTGTGTCACTCCCAAATGGGTCCGTGGTACCACACACTCAACAACAACCATTCCTTTACAGAACACCTCCCCCTTAAGTTTGACCTCTTCTTCAAAGCCAATGGTTATCTAAAATTATCTCTTTAAATGCCCCCCTTGACATTACCTAAACATTTGCCGTATGAAATCTTACTTACTTATATCTTTCTGTAAGACACACTTAGTGCATAAACATATATCTTATATAAACTGTATAACCCTGAAAATCAATATTACTTTTTCTTTTCAAACGATCAACTTACATCCCATAAACTTCAAGCACATGAACAGTATGAATCAGATTACAATCCTCTTTCCTTTCTGTTTTTTTTTTTTTTTTTTTTTTCTTTTTTTTTTTTCTTTTTTTTTTTTCTCTCACACACACCACATTGTCTCAACAGTCCTAAAGATCCAGACGTCTAGGAGGGCATGAGACTCGGCCTGATGCTGTGATGTACTTGTTAGATGCGTCTGTATCAGTATTTACATGTCTGTTTGTTTCTGTAGTGGTGCGTGCAGGTGTGCTTGAGTTACCTGGCTCTGGAGTGTGCTCTGGGGTGTTCTCAGTGTAGTCTTGTGTGTCAGGCGTCTGTGTGTTGTGAATTGGGCGCATGTGTGTGCGATTACGCCTAAGTGAGCCCTCTTCAGTGTTGATCATGTAGGATCTCGGTGTAGACGCTTTCTGCACCACTGTCCCGTGTTTGTTTTCTTTCGGCAGCCAAACCTCTTGGCCTGACTGCAGCTGCGGCAGGACCCGGACTCTGTGGCGCTGGTTGTACCGGCGCTGCTGTTTCTCCTTCGCTCGCCTTTCCTCCTTCCGGAACTGCCTAATGCCTGGCCACCGAGGACGAAGTGCAGCGGGAACTTGGGGAATGTCAGAGCGGATCTGTCTCCCCATTAGGAGTTGTGCTGGAGAGTAGCCACTCTCCAGCGGCGTGGCGCGGTATGTCTGCAGCGCCCTGGCCTTGTCGCCGCCTCCTTTCCACAGCCCTTTGACTGTGGCAACAGCCCGCTCCGCCTCGCCGTTGGCCTGTGGGTATCTGGGGCTGCCGGTGACGTGAGCAAATCCATATGCTCTGGCGAAGGTCTGGAACTCTGAACCGCTGTACTGCGGCCCATTGTCGGAGAAGACCGTCTCTGGTGTCCCATGGCGACTGAAGACGTCCTTGAGAGCAGCCACTACTGTCTCCGCAGTAGCTACTTCGAGGTGTGCTACTTCTATGTAGCGTGAAAAATAGTCCACTACTAGCAGGTATGTACTATTTTTCCAAAAGAACAAGTCTGTGCCGACACGTTGCCAGGGTCTCTCCTGCACTGCTGTCGTCAGCAGCGGCTCTCTCTGCTCTGCACGATGCTGTGAACAGGTGTTGCAGTTCTCCACCATCTGTCTGATGTGGCTCGACAGTCCTGGCCACCAGACCGCCTGGCGGGCCCTAGCTCGGCATTTAACGACCCCTTGATGCCCACTGTGTAGCTGCTGTAAGACTTCCCCCCTCAGCTCACCTGGAATGACGATGCGTTGGCCTCGGAGGAGCAGCTGTCCATTCATGGTGAGGTTGCCTTTTTCAGGCCAAAAGAGAGCCAGCTCTTGGGGCAACGCATGTCTCTCAGGCCATTCAGTCTCACAGTATCTGATCAGCTGCGCACAGATTGGGTCGGCTTTCTGCTTTGCTGCGATGTCGTTTAGACGGTGCTCTGTAGCGGGGAAGCTCTGAGTGACGGCGTCCAGGAACACTTTGACCTCGGCCTCTTTCTCCTTTTCCTCCGCCGTGAAGGTGTGTTGGATTGGGGCCCTGGATAACGTGTCCGCTGTTATCAAGCTCTTCCCCGGCACGTGCACGATATCGAAACAGAATCTCAGAAGCCTCAGCCTGAACCTCAGCACTCTCGGTGGGAGTTCGTCGAGAGCCTTGGTGCTAAGCAATGGCACTAGGGGCTTGTGGTCTGTCTCCAACCTGAATTTCAGTCCCAGCAGGTAGGAGGACAGACGCTCACACGCCCACGTAGCTGCCAGAGCTTCCTTTTCAATCTGAGCGTAATGTCTTTCGGTGTCTGACATACCTCTTGAGATGAAGATGATTGGTCTCCAGGCTCCGTCTGACTGCTGCTGGGTGAGGACGCCCCCGAGACCAAAGGATGAGGCGTCCGCCGACACGCACGTCTCCGCTGTCGGTGAGTAGGCAGCCAGCACCTGTGTGGAGCTGAGCTCCTGTTTGAGTCTTTTGAAAGCCTCTTCTTGTGGCGCTTCCCAGCACCACTCGTTCTTTCCGCACAGCAGGTCTTTGATTGGGCGTGTGTATGACGCGAGGTGCGGCAGGAACTTGCTGAGGTAGTTGGCCATCCCCATGAGTCTCTTCACCCCCTCGACGTCCGTCGGTGCAGGCATCTCCTGTATGGCTTTGATCTTTTCGATGTCCGGTGTCACACCATCCACGGAGACTCGGTGGCCCAGGAAAGTGATGCTGTTCTTGCTGAACTCACACTTCTCCCCATTCAATGTTAGTCCCTCCTCCTGGAGCTTCTTCAGGACCTGACAGAGTCTCTCGTCGTGCTGGGTCTGGCTGTCCCCGTAAACCAAAATGTCGTCCGCGTGACACACTGCGCCTGCGCAGCTCTCCAGCATCTGCAACATCCGCCGCTGAAAGTGTTCAGGTGCAGAGGAAATCCCGAACGGCAAGCGGTTGAACGCGTACCGTCCGAACGGGGTGATGAATGTCGTCATCAGCTTACTTTCCTCTGCTAGCGGGATTTGCCAGAAGCCGGAGGTGGCGTCCAGCTTTGTGAACGTTTTCGCCCCGGCCAGCATGCCCAGGGTGTGGTCGACAGCGGGGAGGATGTATCTCTCCCTCTGAATCCACCCGTTTAAATGGGTTAGGTCTACGCACAGCCGCATCTTGCCGTTGGGCTTCGGCACTACGACTAAGCCAGCACACCAGGGTGTGGGTTGTGTCACCCTGGAGATGACACCCATGTCGACCATGCGATCCAGTTCCTTCTTGACTTTGTCGCAGAGGGGAAGAGGCACGCGGCGTGGGGAGGACAGAGCGTAGGGGACTGCATCGGGCTCCAGGGCGATGGTGTAGGGCTCCTTTAATTTCCCTAACCCGGTGAACACAGTGGGAAACAGCGCTTTAAAGTCCTTCTGCTGTGTTTCCACTGTATCAACACGCCGCACCAGATCGAGGGCCTTGATCGCTGGGAGGCCTATCAGAGGCTTGGACAGTCCATTGACAACATAAACATCCTGTCTGGTTGTTTTGCCCTTTGCCGTCAGACCCCCTTTAAAACATCCTTCAACCTCAAGTCTGTGTTGCCCTGGGCCATACAGCACTTTTCTTGACTGTTGCAGTGCCCCGTGGATTTTTCTGAAGTAGATACTGCTGGGAATCGCGTTGACAGCAGCCCCCGTATCCAGCTTGAACGCCAGCTCTCGTCCGTTCAACTGTAGCATTCCGATCCATTCATCCTCTCCCTCTGAGCTCACTTCGCCCAGGAACGCAAACTCAAACTCCTCCTCCTCACTCTGTATGATGTCGTGCACACTTTTAGCTGACCTGCATATTTTGGCAAAATGTCCTCTTTTGTGGCACTTGTGACACTCGGCATCACGAGCAGGACACTCTTTCCATGGGTGTTTTTTCGTGTTCCCACACTTGCCACACCCTGTTGTCTGCACTCTTTCCATGGGAGTTTTATTGTATTCAACTTTTCGCCCCATCTGGTTCTTTGTTATTGCTTCTACATGACCTGCTGACGGCTCTGCCCCCCTCAGCCCCGGCTGTTGTTTTTTCACTGCTGCACTTTGCTTGATCTGCGTTATGGCTTTTTCTAGGGTGAGTTCTGCATCTAGCCGTAAACGCTCCGACAGCCTCGCATCTAGGATCCCGACAACTAGTCTGTCCCTTATTAACTCGTCCCTCAGAGTACCAAACTCGCAATGTTCAGCTAACGTGTGCACGGCGGTGATAAAGGACTCCACAGTCTCGCCTGGTTGCTGACATCGCCGGTTAAAGCAGGCCCTTTCATAGATCACGTTCCGTTTACTCACGCAGTGTTTTTCGAATGCTGCCGTGACGTCGTTGTAGGACTTCTTTTGTTCCTCCGTTAGCTGCAGCGCCTTCAAAACGTCCTCAGCCTCCTCCCCCGCCGAGTACATAAAAGCATTCACCTGGAATTCCTGAGACTGCTTGTCCAGTCCAGATGCAATTCTATAGCGATTAAATCGCGTACTCCATCTTGGCCATTCCTCTGGTTTCGAAAAGTCAAATTTACTTGGCGGGAAGTATTGAGGCACTTGGGGCAGCGCTGCTAACTGTTGCTGTTGTTCGTCCATTTTTTTTTTTTTCGTTGTAATCTTCTCGGTTACACTGCTCGTTACTACCGTACCACTAACGTCACTAAGTTTCTGACACCATGTTATGTTAGTGTTATAATACAACTAAGAATGACGACAGACACCAACTCTAGTTGACTCTTTACTCGGGAGCTCCTGAACTTCCTGTGTCACTCCCAAATGGGTCCGTGGTACCACACACTCAACAACAACCATTCCTTTACAGAACATGACTAACATTCGCATGCTAACATTTCTAGCTAACTTTGCAGACAAACACCTGGGAATTATATAACTTGGTACTTGACACAAGCTAACTGTTAGCATGCAAGCATTAACATGCTAAGTTTTTTTGGGTCAATTTTGAAGCCGAACGCCTCAGAGTCATATAACTTGGGACTTGACACATGCTAACTGTTAGTTTTTTCGGGGTACATTTTTGACGCATGCTAAAATTAGTTCGCTAACATTAGTGTGCTAACTTTTTAGCCAATTTTGCAGCCCAACACCTCAAAAGTCATATAACTTGGTACGTGACGCATCTTAACTGTAAACATGCTAACATTAGCGTGCTAACTTTTTCAGTCAATTCGGCAGCCGAGTTCCTCAAACTCATGTAACTTAGTACTTGACTCATGCTAAAATTAGCTCGCTAACATTAGTGTGCTAACTTTTTAGCCAATTTTGCAACTGAGTTCCTCAGACTCATACAACTTGGTTTTTGACCAAGTTTTTGACCGATTAGCATTTTAACGTGCTAACTTTTTGAGCCAATTTTGCAGCCCAACACCTCAAAAGTCATATAACTTGGTACTTGACGCATCTTAACTGTAAACATGCTAACATTACCGTGCTAACTTTTTCAGTCAATTCGGCAGCCGAGTTCCTCAGACTCATGTAACTTGGTACTTGACTCATGCTAAAATTAGCTCGCTAACATTAATGTGCTAACTTTTTAGCCAATTTTGCAATTGAGTTCCTCAGACTCATACAACTTGGTATTTGACACATGCTAACGATTAGCATTTTAACTTGCTAACTTTTTGAGCCAATTTTGCAGCCGAACACCTCAAAAGTCATATAACTTGGTACTTGACGCATTTTAACTGTAAACATGCTAACATTAGCGTGCTAACTTTTTCAGTCAATTCGGCAGCCGAGTTCCTCAGACTCATGTAACTTAGTACTTGACTCATGCTAAAATTAGCTCGCTAACATTAGTGTGCTAACTTTTTAGCCAATTTTGCAACTGAGTTCCTCAGACTCATACAACTTGGTTTTTGACCGATTAGCATTTTAACGTGCTAACTTTTTGAGCCAATTCTGCAGCCAAACACCTCAAAAGTCATATAACTTGGTACTTGACGCATTTTAACTGTAAACATGCTAACATTACCGTGCTAACTTTTTCAGTCAATTCGGCAGCCGAGTTCCTCAGACTCATGTAACTTGGTACTTGACTCATGCAAAAATTAGCTTGCTAACATTAGTGTGCTAACTTTTTAGCCAATTTTGCAACAGAGTTCCTCAGAATCATACAACTTGGTATTTGACACATGCTAACGATTAGCATTTTAACATGCTAACTTTTTGAGACAATTTTGCAGCCGAACACCTCAAAAGTCATATAACTTGGTACTTGACGCATCTTAACTGTAAACATGATAACATTACCGTGCTAACTTTTTCAGTCAATTCGGCAGCCGAGCGCTTGGTCCTTGACACATGCAAATTTCTAGCATGCTAAAATTAGCTTCTTAACACTACTGTGCTAACTTTTTTTTTTTTTTGCCAATTTCGCAGTTGAGCGCCTCAGACTCATATAACTTGGCACTTGACACATGCTAACGGTTAGCATGTTAACGTTACCGTTTTAACATGCTAACTTTTTAGCCAATTTTACAGCCGAACATCTGAAAGACACGAAACTTAGTATTTGACACACGCGAACATTAGCATTCTAGGGTACTAACATTAGCATGTTAATCTTTTGGGCCAATTTTGCAGCCAAACACCTCAGAGTCGTATAACTTGGTACTTGACGTATTTTAACTGTAAGCATTTAAGTTTGGCTAGCACATTTCTGCACTGACACGTCATTTCTCCCAAAATTGCATATTCCAGTCTTTTTTTGGTGTCATGTTCTTACTTTGTCCTAAGCCGGATATGGCTCCCAGGCCACACTTCAGACAGCTGGTTGGTTTCTGAAACCAACCTGTAGACGGCTTCAACCCTGACATCATATCACTTCAGACAGCTGGTTGGTTTCTGAAACCAACCTTTAGACGGCTTCAACCCTGACATCATATCACTTCAGACAGAGGTTGGTTTCTGAAACCAACCTTTAGATGGCTTCAACCCTGACATCATATCACTTCAGACAGAGGTTGGTTTCTGAAACCAACCTTTAGATGGCTTCAACCCTGACATCATATCACTTCAGACAGAGGTTGGTTTCTGAAACCAACCTTTAGACGGCTTCAACCCTGACATCATATCACTTCAGACAGCTGGTTGGTTTCTGAAACCAACCTTTAGACGGCTTCAACCCTGACATCATATCACTTCAGACAGAGGTTGGTTTCTGAAACCAACCTTTAGACGGCTTCAACCCTGACATCATATCACTTCAGACAGCTGGTTGGTTTCTGAAACCAACCTTTAGACGGCTTCAACCCTGACATCATATCACTTCAGACAGCTGGTTGGTTTCTGAAAATCAACCTTTAGACGGCTTCAACCCTGACATCATATCACTTCAGACAGCTGGTTGGTTTCTGAAACCAACCTTTAGACGGCTTCAACCCTGACATCATATCACTTCAGACAGCTGGTTGGTTTCTGAAAATCAACCTCTAGACGGCTTCAACCCTGACATCATATCACTTCAGACAGCTGGTTGGTTTCTGAAACCAACCTTTAGACGGCTTCAACCCCGACATCATATCACTTCAAACAGCTGGTTGGTTTCTGAAACCAACCTGTAGACGGCTTCAACCCTGACATCATATCACTTCAGACAGCTGGTTGGTTTTTGAAACCAACCTTTAGACGGCTTCAACCCTGACATCATATCAGACGGAAGGATTGTCACATTCATTTATTCATATCAGTTCACAAGATAAGAGCAGCAAACGTTTGGGGGCGGAGCCTGGAAGACTTATCATCTCAAGGTGACGTGTGTCACGCAACTACACCAAATGTTTGGAATAAGCGAATTGGAATTAAACCCACAACGCATCCGCGATAGCCTGTCAGTGATGGCTGCTGCTGGAGGTGTGGTTAAAGATGGATGCCAAGAGAGCCACGGTCCAAGGTCTGCTCCTTCCAGGTGGACATCAGCAGATACCTATCAGAGCGCTGTCACTCATTAACGCGCTGCTCAGCGTTTAGACACTCAGTACGCACGTTTGCTCTTGGGAAGACCATGAAGCTTCAGGTGGGGCTGATTGTCGCTGCGGCAGCCTTCGCCGCCGCCAGCCCCTTCAGAGAGACGAGGAACAAGCTGCTGCTGATCTCCTTCGATGGCTTCAGGTGGGACTATGACCAGGATGTTTACACGCCAAACATGGACCGGCTGGCGGTGGAAGGCGTCAAGGCCAAATACATCACGCCGCCCATGCTGACGATGACCTCGCCGTCCCACTTCACCACCATCACAGGTGACGCCCCCCTAGCCCCATGTCGCTCCGGGTTCCTGGTTTCAGGTCTTCGTGTCTAACTGCATGGTGAACGACAGGCAGGTGGGTGGAGGACCATGAAGTCGTCCACAACATGATGTTCAACACGCAAACCAACCAGAAGGTTCCTCACAAGGAGACGCTGAAGCGATCTGAGTGGTGGGACAACGGACCCCTGCCCTTGTGGATCACAGCTCAGAACCAGGTCAGGTGCTTCAAACATACGTTAGCACATTGAGGCCTGGAGATATGACATCACTTGTAATCTTCTTTGGCTGCAGGGCTTGAAAACCGCCTCCTTCCACTTCCCGGGAGGCGGGGCAAAGTACAGCGGGCAGGGCGTCAACCGAGCGTTGGTAGAGGAGGCGGGACATCCTGATGACAACGAGACCGAATGGCGGCAGAACATCGACACGGTGCTGAGCTGGTTCTCTCAGGAGGACTTCCACCTGGTGACCTTGTACTACGGCGAGCCCGACAGCGTGGGCCACGCCAAGGGGCCAGACCACTCCGACAGGAAAAAGATCATCCGCCAGATCGACCGCACCATCGGCTACCTGAGTGAGGCTATTGGTCGCCACCGCCTCAACAACAGCCTGAACGTCATCATCACGTCCGACCACGGCATGACCACCGTCAAGAAGCGCCCCCTGGTGGATGAGATTGTCCTCAACAAGTATGTGAACCTGCTGAAAGTGGCCAGCTTCGAGATCCTGGACTATGGTGGATTTGGCATCCTGACGCCGAGGCCCGGCAAGGAGCAGGAAGCTCTGGAGGCGCTGTCCAGGGCGCCCAACTTGACGGTGTACAGGAAGGACGACATGCCGGAAAGCTTCCACCTGGCCAGGAGCGGCCGCCTCCCTCCCGTCATCGTGGTCGCCGACCTCGGATTCAACCTTAACTCTGTGAGTCTGGTCTGGAACACGTCTGCCCGCTTCCTCTAACGCTTCTTGTCTCCTTCCTTGCCGCCAGAGATTCATCGTCTACGTCAACAAAGGCGACCACGGATACCATAACGGCGAGATGGACATGAAGATGATCTTCAGGGCTTTTGGACCGGACTTTAAGAAGAACTTCCTGTCCGAGCCCTTTGACAGCATCCACATCTACCCGCTCATGTGTCAGCTGCTCAACATCCAACCGGCGCCGCACAACGGGTCGCTGCAGGCCACCCAGGACATGTTGCTGCGTGGCGGTGAGCACCCGCCGAGGCGCCATTGAGCTTCGACATCAAGAACTCACAGAAGTACGAATGATTTTCTTTCTTATGTTTTGACAGGAGGACCTCAAAGCGTGACGGTGTCCCTGATGACGCTCATCTCCATCCTCGTCGTCACGCTCCTCTAACCTCGATCCGAGGTCACACTTGCGGGTTTAAGAAGACGTCCAGGAAGATACTTCTTCGGACTCGAACTACAAGATTCTCTCATCCTGAAATCTGATTGGTTGCCGGTTATTTATGTTGTTTGACACCTTTGTGCGCCACATTAAACATAAAGGAGATTGTCTTTTTAAAGTAATTTACTGATTTGATTACAAATGTATGCATACAACTACAAAGGCAGCAAGCGTGTTCCCACCATACACAAAAATAGACTTATCACACACGTAAATATTAACTGGTCAACTTTGTAAAAAGTACTTTTGTCTATTTTCACCATAAAACGGTGAAGTAACGGTGAACTTTGACCTCATGGGCAGCTCATAGTGACGTCTCTGTGTCAACGACACTCGCATCTCCTCCGCCACCCACGACAACGCTGGCAAGATTCTCCTGGCTGGAAGATACCATGACATTATCAGTGACATCATCAGTTTAGTTATAAGTGACATCATCTGTGATATAAGTGCATTCATCAGTGATGTCATTGTGACATCATAAATGACATGATGATGACATTGATGACATCATCAGTGAACTCATCCGTAACATAAAAAGTGACAAGGTGATGACATCAGTGACATCATCAGAAACTTTGTTGGTGACATCTTCTGTAACAATACCAGTGATGTCATCACTGATGTCAATTGCATAAGTGATTTTGTCAGTGACAACATCAAGGATTGCATTGTGACATCATAAGTGAAATGATGATTACTTTCACGACATCCCCAGTAATGTCGTCAGTGACATCATCTGTAACATTACCAGTGATGTCATCCCTGAAGTCAATGACATCATAGGTGATGTTGTCAGTGGTGTCATGAGTGACATCATTAGTGATGTCATTGTGACATGATGAAGACTTTGGTGACATCATTAGTAATGTCGTCAGTAACCTCATCTGTAACACAAGTGACATGGTGACGACATCAGTAATGTCATCAGAAACTTTGTCAGTGTTATCATCCGTAACATTACCAGTGATGACATCACTGACATCATAAGTGACGTTGTCAGTGACGACATCAGTGATGGCATTGTGACTTCATCAGAAACGTTGTCAGTGACATCTTCTGTAACATGATCAGTGATGTAACCAGTCACATGATCAGTGATGTCAATGACATCACAAGTGACGTCAATGACATCACAAGTGACGTCAATGACATCACAAGTGACGTCAATGACATCACAAGTGACGTCAATGACATCACAAGTGACGTCAATGACATCACAAGTGACGTTGACATTACCAGTCATTACCAGTCACCAATGACATCATCAGTGAGGTACGTGAGGTGAAGGCGGGCTCACCTGTAGCTGCGTTTCAGAGCTCTTCTACCGTCAGACGTCACAGAAAGCGACTTCCACACACCACTTTTGTCCATTTCATACGAGATGTTTACTTCTGATGGGTCCAAACTACACACACAAACTCGTTAGACGCTCAAAGGGGTGTGTGTGTGCGCGTGCGGGCGGCAATGACGCACCGTCCTTTCAGACTTTCCACCTCGATAACCATGGCTGGCTCGTAGGGACATATTTCTGCCGTCTGCTCTGACATCTGCTGGAAATCCTGCGAAGGGAGCGAGTCAAGAACGAGAGTCACATCGTCACATGCAGTGTTTAATTTTTTGTAATAGTTATCGTTGACAACCTCTTTTACCATGACAAAAATTAGACGATAACTAATCAAAACAAAATGACGATAACAAAACTGACATTTTCGTCAACAAAAATGTATGATGTTCCACATTGTAATACAGTGGAACCTCAATTAGCAAACTTAATTGGTTCTAGAACATGATTTGTAAATCGAAAAATGTGTTAAGTGAAGCAGAGTTCTCCATAAGAAACAATGTCATTATGAATAATGGGTTCCAGCCTTGACAAAAGTCCGGCCGTGTATAGAGATAGTATGGACAGGTAAACAACAGGCGCCATGTTTGGTACCTAGGACGTGTGCGGCTGTGCCCACATGCATGCAATTAGGTCGTTCTGACTGACGTTAGTTTCCCTGTCAAAATAATATGTCTAAATATAGTTCTAAACATACTCCAGCTCATAAACTTAAAACAAAACATCATTGTATTTTGTCAAAGTATAGCTTTAAAGCATTTTTGCAACCATATTAGATGCACTCCTCCGCTGCCTTAATGCAGTGACCAGCAGGCTGTCAAACACATGAAATGTACGTCACAAAACACAGAACGACCCCCCCAAAAAGTTTTGCCCTCGTTTTGCCAACATCCTCACTAGCTTTGGACCAACAATTACGGAGAAATTGTGACTTTTGTGTGAAGTATGTCAACTGTGGTGCCTGCCCTCCAATATATTTGTAATCACTGCACTATATATGCCTGGGCTTTTACTTTGTTGAATATTTTCCATAGGTTTTGTTGTGGCGAGTCATGGCTTCCTGATTTATTAACTTGAGTACTGAACTAATGCTGCTTTTTACCGCAATATTTACCATATATTTATATATAACATATATACATTATCTATATATTTTTGTACTTGAGTTTTGCCATAATAAATTGACTGTCGATTTGCATTTATGTTTGTAATGATAAATATCAATAAAACATATCAATAACAAAAAACAGTATGTCTACAGTGTTTGGATTTTTTCGGACACATATGTATCATAAACTTGTCTTTAGAACATATCTTGTCCAGGCGCATATTATGCATATTTTGAGTGGAAAATATTCTTCAAAATTGTTATGGATACAGCTCGCACATTAACATAATCTGTACTGATATCTACCGTATTTTTCGGATTATAAATCACAGCTTTTTTCATAGTTTGGCCGGGGGTGCGACATATAATAATAATATATAATAATTTCACACTTATGTGTGAAATTATTAACACATTACCGTAAAATATCAAATAATATTATTTATCTCATTCGCGTAAGAGACGAAGAAAATGTCCGCAATCGTCACACACGTCAGCAATCGTCACACACGTCAACCAATAAGAATTCGGTGGGGGCGGGTCATGGCAGAAGTGCATTGTGCATCATGGCAGAAGTGCATTGTGGGTCATGGGATGCTAACTGCTGCTACATCCGTAGCTATTAAAATTGATTATGTCAACATTGGCGGTACCTTATAAAAACTGAGAAGGGTTGAACTAAAATGTCACCGAAAAGGAAATCATATACTGCAGATTACAAGCCGGGCGTAGTGAAATATGCAGCAGAAAACGGCGATCGAGCAGCAGAAAGAAAGGAAACGGCGCATACCAGAGGCGACACCGGGGAGGAAGATTTCATGGGATTTAGCGATCGGGAGTGACAGATTGTTTGGTAAACGTATAGCATGTTCTATATGTTATAGTTATTTGAATGACTCTTACCATAATATGTTACGTTAACATACCAGGCACGTTCTCAGTTGGTTATTTATGCGTCATATAACGTACACTTATTCAGCCTGTTGTTCACTATTCTTTATTTATTTTAAATTGCCTTTCAAATGTCTATTCTTGGTGTTGGGTTTTATCAAATAAATTTCCCCAAAAAATGCGACTTATACTCCAGTGCGACATATATATGTTTTTTTCCTTCTTTATTGTGCATTTTCCGCCAGTGCGACGTATACTCCGAAGCGACTTATAGTCCGAAAAATACGATAATTTGCATATAAATGCAATTAAAACCACCAAGTGTTGACAATGAAGGGCTTCATAACAGTTGTAACTCGGTATGTAGCGCTATCAAAATCTCACGTTGCGGTATATGTCCAAAAAAGAAACAAAGACTAGAATGAAGTGGCAGGAATGTTTAGGATAAACACACTTACTGTAATTGAACACACACATATGTTACTTTATATGCAGTCGGCTTTCGACCACATTTTTTTTAGCCTGATGCGGCCCCCAAGTCAAAAAGTTGGGTCACCCCTGGTATAGATGAACAAGATTTGTGGAATCAAATACATTTCTAGAAACATTTTACCTCATTTACATTTGAACCTTTCTATGAAAGCTTGAAACAGTTTTCTGTCACAATACAAACACGACATGAATTAAATAGCAATAAAAAGGAGTGTTGTTATGAAAAGATTGGATAAAAAGAGGTTGTGCCTACGACATAGGTCAATCACGTCCAGAGTCTACGGTAGTACTTAGAATGCATAAAAAAAGAAAAACATATGTGTTCTTGTCTTACATAAGGATTGTGAATGATAGGCAAAATTCAAAAAAGTGGATTTTCCCTTTAAAGAAATGTTTTGTAGTCTAAATAAAAGGTGCTTTCAAAGCTCATTAAAATGTTCATTGACTAAAAGTAGACTAAAACAAAATTAATTTAGATGACTAAAATCAGACTAAAACTAAAATAATTTTTTGTCAAAAACAACTAAAATAAATTAAAACCTGCTGTCCAAATTAATACTTGTCACATGGTCACACGGCGGTGCTCACCTCCTTCTCCCGCTTCTTCTTCTTGTCGTCATCCTTCTTCTTCTTGCTCTCGGGTATGAGGTCGTCCAGCCAGCTCAGCTCTCGCTTCCTGAAGCAGAAGTCCAGAAGCTTCCGAATGAACACCAACGCCAGGACCTGCGGAGAGCAGTGGAGTCACGGGGGATGTCGCCTGGCATCTGCGTGTGTCTCACCATCATGGGGAAGACGACGGCGGCGGCGGAGGCTTTGATAAGCCACAGGACAATGAGGCAGGACAGCTGCACGGCCGTGAAGGCGTGCACCTTCCAGAGAGGCACGTAGCGAAGATAGATGAGGTCCGGCTGGTGCTTGGGCGCCATGGCGAACAGTTTGATGCGGTCAAAGAGCTGCAAACATCAAAGACAAAACACATGAAGAAGGGGGACAGAGGTGTTTTGGAATGTTTACTATTCAATAAATATATATCCAAAAGAAACTAAGATATTTAAAGTATTTATTTGGGTACTCAAATAACATCAGATTACAAAGATAAAACGTTTTTGCTGCTACGGCAAGAAAGAAGAAAGCAAGAAGGAGCGAGAGAGAGAGAGAGAGTGACTGAGCGATAAAGAACTCTTCCAGAACTTTATAGCTTATAGAAATGAGATAGGAGGGACGAGGTGGGTTTGGGAGAAATGTCCTGTCTCCTGGGAGGGGGAGAGGGAGGAAGATGAGCAAAACACACTTGATCTGATCAGGAATGTTTCGATTAAACATTCGACAAGCAGTCACAATCACAAAAGAAACCCATTTGTAGAGTAACCGTTTGACCAAAATACAAATACAACATGAATTAGTGATCAACCAACCAACATCAGCAATCTGTGTCCTATTTTACTGAGAAAGTAAGGGTTTTGGAGACATCTCCAGTAAGCCCCAAGAATGTATAAAAAGGTCATAAAAGTGACAAAAACAGACCAATGCAGTGAAGACAAAGCCACACACTCAAACTCTTAGACTCAAATTGTGGTTTTGGAAGCACGGACACCCACCTGAATGCCTTTGAGAGAGGACACGCCCATGTAGAGGAAGACACCGTAGAGGACAGGCATGGGGATGAACTATGGACGGAGGAAGGAAGGCTTGACAATTGGGCTTGATGCATGTCATACAGGGGGTCATATACATACATATGTATATACATATGTATATACATATGTATATATATATATATATATATATATATATATATATATATATATATATATATATATATATATATATATATATATATATATACATATATATATACATATATATATATACATATATATATATATATATATATATATATATATATTAGGGGTGTGGGAAAAAATCGATTCGAATTCAAATCGCCATTCTGACGTTGTGCGATTCAGTATTGATTCTCATTTTTCAAAAATCGATTTTTTATTTTTATTTTTTTAAATTATTCAATCCAACAAAACAATACACAGCAATACCATAACAATGCAATCAAATTCCAAAACCAAACCCGACCCAGCAACACTCAGAACAGCAATAAACAGAGCAATTGAGAGGAGACACAAACACGACACAGAACAATCCAAAAGTAGTGAAACAAAAATGAATATTATCAACAACAGTATCAATATTAGTAACAATTTCAACATAGCAGTGATTAAAAATCCCTCATTGACATCATCATTAGACATTTATAAATGATAAATGGGTTATACTTGTATAGCGCTTTTCTACCTTCAAGGTACTCAAAGCGCTTTGACAGTATTTCCACATTCATCCATTCACACACACATTCACACACTGATGGCGGGAGCTGCCATGCAAGGCGCTAACCAGCAGCCATCAGGAGCAAGGGTGAAGTGTCTTGCCCAAGGACACAACGGACGTGACTAGGATGGTAGAAGGTGGGGATTGAACCCCAGTAACCAGCAACCCTCCGATTGCTGGCACGGCCACTCTACCAACTTTGCCACATCGTATAAAATAAATGAAAATAATAAAATAAAATAAAATGAATAAAAATGAACACTAGTGTCACAGTGGCTTACACTTGCATCGCATCTCATAAGCTTGACAACACACTGTGTCCAATATTTTCACAAAGATAAAATAAGTCATATTTTTGGTTCATTTAATAGTTAAAACAAATTTACATTATTGCAATCAGTTGATAAAACATTGTCCTTTACAATTTACAATTCTCTGGGGATAGCTTCCCCTGTAGCTTAGCTAAACTTAATCGAGAGTTACTTGTAGCTTAGTGTTGGAGCCAAATTTCCTTATTTGTTTATATTGTTTTTATTTTGTTTTCTCTAATTGATTGCTGGCCTCAGTTCATGCTGAATTTCCTTTTCGGCAGATTGCTCCGCCCACTTCCTCTTGAGAACCAGGAAGTGTTGACAGGGATGTGACTGTTGCTATGGTGCGGTTGCCATGGTAACCTCATTTAATTGGGTTCAGGTGGGTGCACTCGGGGGCGATTGCATGGAGGACACAAACAGTTTTCGACCGTGCTGTGCAGCCCGTGTGTGGTCAGGTCTCGCTGCTGTGACAATGTTCCATTCAAGGTCAGCATACATTATGTTCTATAGCCTACACCTGATTTCATTTTGATAGCTTAAAATAAACGGATTGTCATATCCAAACATATTTCCACAGTACTGGACTTTGAATCATTTGCACGCGTCAAACACAGTCGCCCTCAGTAACAGCTTAAACATAGAGGCTGTACACTTAGCTTGTTACATTTTCCAAGTAGCTTGCCCACCACTGGTCGGGGGACCTCACCCATCTCGGACACATAAGAGATGTGACTTGTAGATTACACGCAATTTGAATAAAGGACAATGTGCCTTAACAGACTTTGCATTCTAAAATTCTTCACCGGTATAAAAACTGACTCCATTTGCAAAATATAGACAAGTTTGGCAGCACTTTTACTTGATTCGAATCTCTCATCCATTGGACGTGCTCTTAGCTCATATAAGTAAATTCCACTGTTTTCTATTATTTTTTCCAGGATGCAAGCCTTTGGAATAAGGTCCAGTTTGTCTCGGTACGGTCCCTTGTTTTTTTTAATTTGGTACAATCCATTTTGATGCCGCTTGTTACTCGTGTTTACATTGTAAACAAAGCCTTCATCCAACAAGTATGTCTACCCAGCACCCACAACGCATTGCAAAATCACGTGGCCTTTCGAGCCATATGGTGAAAGGTCAGGTGTCTGCACACCTGGCCTGGCGCTCACCTTAAGAGCCGAGGTCATGAAGACGGAGCAGCCCATCAGGACAAAGATCATGAACCCGGTCACACGCTGCTCCCTGATCCCCAAAAATTTAGGCTGCTCGCCCGGGGCCGCGCATGCCGTCTCCTGCTTGAGGCTGTTGATGTGCGAGATGGAGAGCACGGTCGCCGCCACAAACCACGGCAGGCCCATGACGGAGCAGACACCCAGCATCAGTGCCACCACCAGCAGGTCGAGATGGTAGCCGCATCCTTTCTGGAAGCACACGGTCACGCGGCTTTAGGCCTGGCAGATGTACCGTAGGCGCGGCAGGTCGGGCTCACCTTCAGCTTGTTCTCCTTCCTGTTGACGATGACGGCGGTGATCTGCTGGTCCATGAAGATGAGGATGGTGCAGAGCAGAGCGGGGATAGCGGCGGCCAGCAGCGTCCACCAGGGATTCGGGCCCAGCGGCGAAATGAGCCACCCGCGGGTGTTGGAGGTGGGCTGAAAAGCATCACGGCACTCATGTGACCACCTACATCTTCCTATCACAGACTTCAACAGAATGCTGACTTCCTGTTTGGACCTCAGGGTTACCTCAAAGCGGTCTGGCACACTGAGTTTGGGGGAAGGAATTCCCATCAGATAATCCAGCAGCACCATGACCATGATTGTCAGGAAGACAGCGAAGTCGCTAACGGTCGAACGTACCTGAAGTTGGGGAAAAAAACTGGGTTAGCTTTTCTTCTTTGTTTTGTTTTTCCCAGAAGAAGTGGGACAAGACCTTGGTTGGGAAGTATCTCCTGGTCTTGAAGCGTTTGAGGAAGGAGCAGAGGAGGAAGGTGGTGAAGAAAAGGATGACGGACCAGAAGAGGACGTCAGGGATGAAGGGACCGTCGCGGCTGCAAGCTAAGCCCACAAACTCGCCGCGCAAAGTCTGACAGTCCTGCAAGAGACAACAGCTGCACTTGCCCAGGTGTCCACTAGTGGCTGCTGTTGGACACTAGAGAATTTTACCTTCACACTCAGCTGCCCCCATGGCACACTCTCGCACGAGTTGTAGCCGTGGTTGCTCCAAATCTCACGCAGGTTAGCTGATGTGTTGGCAGGTGGAGAACATCCACACCTACCAGCGGCCAGCGATGACTTCAGGAGTCAGTGATGGGGTGGGATGGCAGAAGGCGGACGAGAAATGACACGGTACGCTTACGTGTAAAAGGTCAGGTTGTCCAGGTGGTTGCCCGTGTTGACCGGGTAGAGCTCCCCCAGGTGGAACAACTTCTCCAGGGCCTCGTAGATGAAGATGGCGCAAATGAGGGCGGCGAAGGCCTCCTCTGTGAAGCGCGTGATGTAGCACACCAGCGAGCTGGCGTCGGTGGCAACCAGCAGCAGGCAGAGGAAGGCGGTCCACAGACCGATGCTGGTCCGTAGAGACAGGTAGGACAGACCGTAGTCGCTGAACACAGGGAAGACAATGGAACGATCAAGAGTTTATATTTTTTATCCGAGCAATGCAATGGTGATCTGTACTTTGGTCTTCCTAGTGATGTTCTATCAAGCACGCTGTCACAGTCCCTGCAGTGTCTTGTGTGTCTGTCTGGGTGTGGTCATGTGTGGGCAGAGTTTGGGTTCCTGGCTTCCCAGTCTGGCACACCTGGCGCTGATCAGCTCACTCATCTGCCTGCCATTAGCTAATCACCTCCACTCCATAAAAGCCCTGGTCTCCTCACACGACGCTGCCAGATCGTTTCACAGCTCTCCAAGTGGTAACACTTCTCGCCAGTTCTAGTAGTATTTTGATGATCTTGTTGATCTTTTGTTTGCGCCTTTTGCTCCTGGTATCTTGTTCCTCGACTCACCATTGTTTTCCTCTGCCTCCAGTGCCTACCTCCTCTAAGCCTGCCTGCCAGACACCTCCACTCCAGTCGACGACGCCTTTCCCTCATCCCTCGTTTGCCTAAATTAAACCTTTTGGACTTTGAATCTGCCTCTCTTGTCTGCTTTCGGGTCCGCCAGCTTGTTAAATCGTGACACACGCTCAGATGAGACCTGGTCCTTCATGATAAACATTTAATCTTGAGAAGCTCCTCTGCCAAATTCACTGGATCAAATGGCAGACATGTATACATTGTTGTGTCAACAGGACTATTACATTTCATTCTCAAACAGCCAATCGGAGAGTAGGTGGACCCGACCCCAATCCATACTGCAGCATGATGAAGCAATGTCCTGATGACCCATCTGACATTGTTGTGCAAGATGGCCTCTAAAAGGTTAGTCTTTTCTAAAAGTTATAGTCAAACCGCCATCTTTACAGCAAGGTTTCTTATCAGAGTCAACATTTACCCGGAGTCAAAACCTCTGGTACATCAGCATCAGGTGCAATGACCACTGCCTGTCAGGCTATAAGATGCAGCAGACATGCTGTCCTCTTTGCTATCTGGTCTGCGACTCGCCACCATGTTTCTACGTCTCCTGGTCCTGCTGCTGGTTGTGGCGCGGTGCAGCCGGGCTCAGCCCGTGGACAACCGGGACGAGCTGAACAGTGTTCGGGCGTCTCTGGAGAATCTGAAAGCCGACAGACGAGGTGATGCTGCATTGCTGTACATTCGAGCTGGTATTAGCTAGGACCATACGTCCACGGTATCACGATATTGCTATATTCTACATCGTTGACTGATCAATTTTTAATACGAGTTTTTTAAATGTACAATATACCAATGTTTCTTAGCCATTGTCGGTCCGCGAGCGGCCCCGACAGTGCCGCCAAAAATTTTTTTCTTCTCAGCAGTGGTACGTTTGGGGCGCAGCGGTACTCAGTTATAACACACTTTTCCACCACTTGTGGCAGTAATAACAATATCAAACAAACAGAAAAAGACCGGAACTAAAGTAATAGAGAAGTTTCTTAAGCGCAAAAATTATGACAAAAGTGGCGAAGCTCTATTTTCATTTGCACTTTCATATTAATGAAAGTTTAGTTAAGAAACATATTCATAAAATCAAAAGGAAGAAGACTAGTTGTGTGAATGCTCCAAAGCATTCACACATATGGTTTTCTACACCAAAATTAATCTATTTATTCAACTTCTTCTTCTTCTTCTCCAGATTTTGCCGCACTCTACCTTCCACATTTTTCACCCGATTCAAACCGTTTCAACTTCAAAGTGTTCAGCCTATTCGGGAATCGCGGGCTTTCCCTTGACAAATTGCAAAAATTCCCAGATTTCCCAGAATTATAGGTTTTCTGGGACATTTTTCCCATTCGAAAATGAATTGGCCATTTTTTAAACTTACAGCATTTCCACATTTTTCGACCGATTCAAACCATTCCACCTTCAACACATTCCACCATCCTTGAAATTCAAACTATCTTTTTTCCAATTTTAAAAAAAAATCCAGGATTTTCCAGAATTCCTGGTTTTACAAAGCCTTATTTCCAACCTTTTTTTCTGGCAACTACTCCTTCCACATTTGTCAGCGCATTTCAACCGTTCCACCGTCAAAACATTCCGCTTAATCAGGACAAAAAACAAAATTGTTTTTTGAACTGGAAAAATTCACGGTTTTCCCGAAATTCCAGGAATTCCATAATACCTTTTCTCAATTCAACATGTTACTACATCAACATTTCTCGACCGATTTGAAAAATGTCAACACCAACCATTTCAACTAATTCAGAGCATTCAAGTTTTTTACCATTTTCAAAAAAATTCCCGCTTTTTCCGAAATTCTCAATTATTTTGGAAATTCCCATTGAAATCAATGGGACATTCTTCAAAGTTCCACAACTGCCACATTTTTTATCTGATTCAAACTGTTCCAACTTCAAAATATCCAGCCTGTTTGGGAATTGTGTGCTCCCTTTCAACAATTCTAAAAAAATTCCAGGATTTCAGTTCAACTTCAGCATTGGAGCATTCACACGCAATTCCTTCAGGAATTGCCTCATCTAGTTCAGTGGTAATATTTGAGTGGTCCCCTGGCCCCTCTGTAGTAGAAAACTTGGGGCCTGAGTCCGAAAAGGATAAGAATCCCTGCACTGGATGACAGTAATAATTAATTTTACTAACAGTCGAATGATCCAAAAATATTAAAATGTATTTATTGCTTAAAATATATTATATCGTTATTTTTTTCTCCACCCCTAACTGCCTGTGTTTACCGTGTTTCCATGGTAACAGCCATGATGGATCGTCTGGATGAGGCCGAGAGGGAGCTGAAGACAGTCCGAGGTGAGCGAATCTGCAGGTTGCCGTTGAGGACAAAAGGGTGACACAAGCAGTTTTCTGGGTGCAGAAAGTCCAAAAGTGGCCTTTGCTGCCTCGCTGGGAGGAAACGGCGCCCAGAAGACGACATCCGGAAACCAAGATCTTATCTACAGGGATGTCCTGACCAACGTGGGCGGGGCTTATAATGCCGCTACAGGTAAGCGTGGACAGAGTGAGACAGAGGGTCTGATCTACTACAGGTTTGCGTGTATTAAAACCCACATTTTGGGGTTAAAAAATCTAACAGTGCTGTTGTTTCTCACAGTGTTTTTCATATACATCTTTGCCAATTGCTTCTGGGTCATTCCAGCACGCCAAAGTGTTGGTGTTGTGCCCAAAAGTGACTGTCCAACACCCCAAAACTCTGCAGCACAGGTGTCAAACTCAAGGCCCGGGGGGCCAGATCTGGCCCGCCACAATTTTTTATTTGGCCCACAAAAACCCGGAAATAATATGAGTCAGTAAATGTATTTTTATTTTGATGTAAAAATTGCATTTATTTTGACTTTAATATTATCTGATCATGATTTTTTTTGTTTTTTTTAACTAAATATATATTTGCTTGTCACCCTGGTTTATGATTTCAAAGCAAGTTATCCATCAATTCCTATACAAAAGATTACATGCATAGGCAAATGTGTAATAATTAGTGCCGTCTAATGTTTTAAAAAAAAAAGATTATTAATCGCAATTTTGAATTTGGATTTACCATGAGTAACCCTAGAACATTTGTGGGTCTTTTTTACTGCCTTTGAAAATGTCATCATGCAACGGAATGTTCATTTTAAAAGTTAGCGGGATGAAATATGGCCACAGGAGGAATTCATCTCAGAATTTGCGTCTTTAAAGTTATTTCTAGCACAAGCTATTTAGTGAGTATACATTGGAGTTCCCCGGGACTCTTGTCCCCCATTGACTCTCTTTTAAAATGGCAATTTTCCGATAAACTGTAAACCTGTTATTTTATAACTGTTTTCCATTAAAAACCAAATGTATCCAAGCATTTCCCAAATCCTATTAGCAGTGTGATTTGACCCATAAACCACTAGATACCGCCAGGGTACCATAGAGCAGTGTTTCTGAACCAGTGTTGGGCCGCAAGTTTCCACTAGAGGGCCGCCAAAAAATATGTGTTTCTCAACTATGGTTCATAGGGGCCAAGCTGTACTTAGTTGTAATGCACTTTTCCACCAATTATGACAGCAATGACATTATCAAACAGAGAAAAAGTCTGGGGCTAAAGTCATAAAGTGGTGAAGCTGTATTTTCACATGCACTTTATTTTATTGACAGTTTTTTAAGAAATATATATTATTATTAATTTAGTTTGAATGTATTTATTTTAGCACAGTGTAATTGCATGTACATTTATTTTTCGTCAGTTTGAGTCCATTCTTTTGCAGTATATTTGTTAAGTATGTTTGTAATCAGCCTGACCTAAGCCTTGATTATGATATTTGTGATTAACACATGCTTTCATTTTATTTGACAAGATAGCAAACTGTAAGTAGGTAAGATATAATTCCTGAATGTGATTAAAATCAAGAGTAAGATTATTAATAGTAGAAAAGTTGGCCCCCGAAGTAAAAAAGGTTAAGAATCCCTGCCATAGAGTACCATATTATTCAAATTAGACGCATAGTTGCTTTGAATCTGCCAATAATTATTCAGTAAATGTAATAGAAAAAACAATGTCGGTGAGTTGGTAGTGACTTAAGAGTTATGTAGAACGTGGTTACAAAAATATTGCGTGTGCGTGCACAAATATTGCAGTTTGTGTTTTTGCCATGAAAAAATTGGGTTTCTTTGACAAAAAAGGGCATAAAACAAACAAACAAACTAAAACACAACAGATAGATTTGAAGTTGATCTAGAGATTTAAGCATTGAAAGTAAAGATATAGATTATTTACTTTAAAAAAAAAAAAACATTTATTGATTTTCAGAAACATTTAAATCTAGTAAACATCAAATGCAGTGTTTTTCTCCCTACTAGTATAAAAGAAACAAAATAATAATAAATAAAGTAAGAAACCACAGACAGCTGCATTCCTGAATGGCCTTAGAGAGACTTAGCAACCCATGAGCGCACAAAAGGCTCATCAACCACCCACATTTCAATTGTGATTCAATCAGGGTTAATTAAAAGGAACCCCACAGTTCTTGAAACTTTCCAGAACAACCATTTAATGTCAGCCTAAACTTCTCCAGTTGGAAAAAATACAGAACATCATTAATCCAGCGAGAGTGGCAAGGAGACGCTGTTGCCTTACACTTTATAGATGACTTAAAACCTATACAGTAACATTCACCACATTTGAGGGATCCCCCAAGGGTTAATCACCATTTTGAATTTGGATTAATCATGTTGAATCACTTGTATAATTTAAAATAACTTTAAAAAAGCCCTATGTCTGGACATAAATGCAAATTTATTGTCAGAATGTCATACAGTAAAAAAATGTAAACTTACCGGTACTTGAATGTGCGTCATTTATTTGCCAAAACTTGGTAACGGTTTTATCTAAAGTCCCATCTGAGTGTAATTTGAAGTGCAATTTGCAAAGTCGGTGTCTACTCACTCACCTTTGCACTGACGTATGCATTCATTTGACCACTGAGCGTATAATGTCCTGCGCCAACTTTTGAGTAACCATCCACGGTTAAGGTAAAGCAACATGTACGGTCAAAATAAAACCGTTGATTAATCTGCAAATATACATGATTTATGCGATAATTTTTTGATAATCAACCACAAGAGATAACTTGTTATTTTTGACAGCACTAATAATTTAATTAGATGATTATACACTGGTAAAAGCTGCCTTCTGAGGGAAGCCGTAACTGTGATGTGGCCTTCAACGAAAGTGAGTTTGACTCCCCTGCTACAGGTTGGAGCATGATGTCATGAATGTGCAGAAAATGAGTGTCTCCATTGTGCAGGCATGTGATTTGAACTTAATGAAGACTGAAAATAAGCCGGCGGTCTGGGGGCCGCAGGTCCCTAGTCAGGAGGTGGAGTTGCTTCGCTACGTAGCTTCGATTATTAAGTTAATAATTTTAATGGAAAGAGATAAAAAAAGACGGATTTCTGACTATAGACGTAAAAATCACATGCCTGATGGTGACAGCCGGTATACATGCTAAATCCTCATTCAAACGGCCCGTGAGACGTCATCAGTTTATTCAGGAATCTTACCCACAGGGAGATTGCTTTCATTTTAACAGTCTGAAATTGTTGATGCTGTTACTAGTTCGCCATGTAGGGGACAACGTGAGTATCTCAGGTCAGTAATTTTACTTATATGACCCAATGCAAACAACCTTCCCTAGTCATGGTGCAAGAAAATTTACGTTTTGCGCATTTTAGATGCTTGATATTTCTGATTGATTACAAAACCTTGAGAAGGGGTCAGGAACTTCAAACTTTCATATACTCTTCATTTCTAATTAGAAATGATATATCCATTATAGTAATATAATATTTTGACATATTAATGTATAGACTATATATGTATGTATTTACATATATATATATATATATATATATATATATATATATATATATATATATATATATATATATATATATATATATACACACAATTACTTTACATGCAGTCGGCCCTCGACCAATTTTTTTTTAGCCCAATGCGGCCCCCAACTCTAAATGTTCGTACACCCATGTTGTACGCACTATTTAGCACTTGTTATTTAGAACTTTAGACGATCAGACCCAAATGCAGTACGAACTGTGTTTAGAAAATGATTAGCATTAGCATTAGCTTTATATTCTGACTCAGATATGTCTGTCCTACAGGAGAGTTCACAGCACCCATTCGCGGCGTTTACTACATCCGCTTCACAGCCAACGCCCCCACCGACTTCCCAATGAGCGCTGTGCTCTACAAGAACAACGCTCAGATCCAGCTCATTGCCCACGAGCAGCCGTCGGGAGAGGGCAGCGACACGGCATCCAACGGCGCCGCCCTGCTGCTAGAGAAGGGTGACAAGCTGAAGATGGTGCTGTGGCACAACACCCAGATTTGGGACAACAGCAATCATCACAGCACGTTCAGTGGCTTCCTGGTCTTCCCCTGGTAAGAACCAGACTGTAACCACGGTGACCCACACACAGCAACTTCCGTTCTAAAGCCAGACAGAAGAAGGAAAGAAAAGGGAGCTGAGCCCACAGCTTTGAATTATCTGTGTGTGTTGGTTTAAAGGGGAACTGCACTTTTTTGGAATTGTGTCTGTCATTCACAATCATTATGTAAGACAATAACACATTTGTTTTTCTTTTTTTTATGCATTCTAAGTCATAAATAAATGCTAGCAAAAGTAAGCTAACAATGAAGCTAATGTGAGCCGCTTTATTCCGCCTTTAAAGCGCTCTAAAAAACATCCAAACAACTCCATCAAGGTTTTATATACACGCTGTAAGTATATATGTAATGCAGTAACATTCATAATAATATTTACATATTTTGCTCATTTTAAGCATACAGCAGTGCATCTATTTCTCAGATGTATCACAACGATCCTGTTTCCCTTCAACAGCACATAAGCGTCATGTAGCAGTATTGCTGAGTGCAAAACAAGAAATACAAACTACGAACATGATAAAACAATCACTTACTGTACAATGTCTGCTCTCACAGGGATGCAGATTGATGGGATGTTTATATCTTCCCGTTTAGATGAAAAATTCCTCATAATCCTCACCAAAGGTTAAACAAAATAAGGTGTTGCAAACGAGCGTCTTTTTGTGTCTTTCTTGCCATCTGCGGGTCTAAGTTGGATGTCAAAGTTGACGATCTTTTGGGTTTATGTCCACAACCTTCTACTATCCAGGTGAGAGGCATGATTTATAATCTAGAATTAACTTTCACCAACTCAGAGGCGATGCAGCCGCTCAATATGTCAATATAGCAGCATAAGCTAGTTAGCAGCTAAAAGTAGTTTGTCTGCGTTAGCGCTTACAATAACAACAACACTAATAATTGGTTAATATTCAGGTCACGACTTGTAAATGGAGTATTGTTGAAGCTTTTCAAATGTTTTTAAGAGGGCTTTATGGGCGCAATATAGTACTCCCTTCAGCTACATTGTTAGCCACTCCATACTAGCAGTATTTTACGACTTAGAATTAGGGATGTCCGATAATATCGGCCTGCCGATAAATTCTTTAAAATGTAATATCGGAAATCTGTTGTTTTATTATTGGTATCGTTTTTATTTTATTTTATTATTATTTTTATTAAATCAACATAAAAAACACAAGGTACACTTACAATTAGTGCACCAACCCAAAAAACCTCCCTCCCCATTTACACTCATTCACACAAAAGGGTTGTTTCTTTCTGTTATTAATATTCTGGTTCCTACATTATATATCAATATATATCAATACAGTCTGCAAGGGATACAGTCCATAAGCACACATGATTGTGCGTGCTGCTGGTGCACTAATAGTACTAACCTTTAACAGTTAATTTTACTCATTTTCATTAATTACTAGTTTCTATGTAACTGTTTTTATATTGTTTTACTTTCTTTTTTATTCAAGAAAATGTTTTTCATTTATCTTATTTTATAATTTTTTTAAAAAAGGACCTTATCTTCACCATACATAATTAGGCATAATAATGTGTTAATGCCACGACTGTATATATCGGTATCGGTTGATATCGGTATCTGTAATTAAGAGTTGGACAATATCGGAATATCGGCAAAAAGCCATTATCGGACATCCCTACTTAGAATGCATAAAAAAAGAAAAACATTTGAAAAAAAAGTGCAGTTCCCCTTTAAGACAAGGCTTAAAACAAACATACTTTTACGTTTCTGGGGTTCTGGTCCAAGAGTTGGATCCACTGCTCACATCTTTATCAGATCGTTGTGTTTGTTGGCGCTGAAGGGTGGATGAGCCTCCGATGAAGTTTGACGTTGAATCAGAGATGAAAAGCCTTCTAGCGTCAGTGACGCGGGTCCAGGCTGACAATTCAGGTGCGGTACTTGTTTCCGCACGTCACACTGGGTGTGAGAACCGAATTAAATCATGGTTGTGTGTCGGCAGAACTCAAAGACCGCCTGGAGACCACGGAGAAGGAGCTGAAGGCCATGAGAGGTCAGTCTGAAATCCTTTTTCACCTCTTAACGTCGTGGTGAAGAGGACACGCCCAGAGCTGCTACTAAAACGCATTCACCGTCTTGTGCAGATGTGCCAAAGGTGGCGTTTGCGGCGTCGCTGGGTGGTGACGGTCTTCAGAAGACAACGTCAGGAAATAAGAAGCTCCTCTACAAAGACGTGCTGACTAATGTCGGCGAGGCGTACAACCCGGAGACAGGTGAGTGGCGACCACGTGGCACACCTCTCAGCACGAACTGTGTTGGTCTGGAAAATGATTAGCATTAGCATCGTAATCTCGCTTAGATCTGTGCACTTCATCTTGCAGGAGAGTTCACAGCTCCCGTTCGCGGCGTCTATTACATCCGCTTCACCGCTAACGCCCCCACCAACTTCCCAATGAGCGCCGTGCTCTACAAGAACAACGAACAGATCCAGCTCATCGCCCACGAGCAGCAGTCGGGCGAGGGCAGCGACACAGCGTCCAATGGCGCCACGCTGCAGCTGGAGAGGGGCGACAAGCTCTCGCTGTACCTGTGGCACAACACTCAGATTTGGGACAACAGCAACCACCACAGCACCTTCAGCGGCTTCCTGCTCTTCCCCTTGTGAGGGTGGCGGCCATCTTGACACGCACAGGGGTCAGGGGTCACTAAATAAACGTTGATTGTCTGCTTTTTACACAGACTACAGGTAAAAATGTGCTTTGTAGCTAAAACTAAGTACTGTACCGGTTTAAATAAATTCAAAAACAAATATTTTACGTTCTGTCTTGATCTTCCTGCTGAATCATTTGTAAGCAAAAACATCAACATGCGGATTCTGAGCGCTACACATGTTACATTATGCAGCCATGACAGGGTGTGGCGGTTTGTTTTTAGTTTGAAAAGTTGTGTATCCTTTCCTAAAAAAACAGATATGCTTATTTTTCTGCAAAATTATTGTAGTTCTGTAGGCTGTAGGAATGTTATTGTGATCAAAATTATCACGGTTATCATTACTAACGCGGTATTGTTGAATGTGCTCAAAAAGGACTTTTGAACCAGGTTTTATTTATAAAACAAAAACTCGATTGACACACAATACACTTACATTGGTAGAATAAATCATACATATTGTTCTGGCTTTTTATTAGGCATATCATTTGTATTTGAGTTTTTGTGAGTTGTAAAGGTTTTAGAGTAGTTTTCATTCCAATGTTCCCTCTAATTTTTCATGTGTGCAAACGCAAAAACTCCCTGAGCATTCAGTGGAGCATGTGTGAGCAACGTCAGACTTGCATACTGTGGCTATACAAGCATCACACCTGACATAACAATTTAAATATCTTATTACTATAATAAAATGACAGCAGTGATTTCCATTACATTATTTTCTGATATAGGTGATTTGGCCCACTTACCATGCAAATAACAAAAATAATATTGTTTTTCATGAGCTATGTACTAGTATTGTATGTCTGGTTGGAGGTCCTACTTTGGAAATAATTTGTACCCCTTGTGATCAGATTTAGTTCCCCTTAAAACATTCACATGTTGCACAATGAGATGTAAGCATGGGATAAAGTGTACATTCCTGTAGCTTTCTATCTGTAAAATATATCTTTTTATGAGCATTTCTGTAATCTCGGAACAGCATTTCATAATTAAGTTTCATAAATTAACATTCGTAATAAATTATTAAGCACACATCTGAAATAATCTGAAATTTACACTTTATGTGTGGTGTTGGAGTGGTCCGACTTTTTGTGTACGCATCACAAGCTGCGTTTTCATTGCAGTGTTTCGCAAAGTAAAAGTGTTACTTCTAAAATTTTGACAAAGTACATTTGCGACTTGTAGTTGTTTCTATTAAAGGGTGTTTTGCGTCATGAGCCGTAATTCTCGTAAAATCTCATCCAGAGAGACTCCACTTTGAGGAAGATATTGTAGCCACTGCTGTTGCCGTGATGTCAATAGAAGACGAAGGCAGCGGGTGATCGCTCAAAGGCAACGTCTTTATGGCCCGATTGACATTGTTCGGGCATGTGGGTCTCTCCGAGCCTCCGCGTCGGCCTCTATTCCCGAGAAGGGACACGCCAGACGGCCTTGCTCCCCCCCCCATCCGACTGATCGGAGACCTACGGGCCCCTTGACACTGTTCGAGCATGTGGGTCTCACCGAGCCTGCGGGTCAGCATCTTTTACCAGGAAAGGAACCGCGAGACGTCTTGATGCGGCGGTGCCGCCTCGCTCCCCCGGACCCACCAATCGGAAGCGAGACCAAGACAACATGTCTGCTAGGGCTGCGAATCGTTGGGTGTCCCACGATTCGATTCAATATCGATTCTTGGGGTCACGATTCGATTATAAATCGATTTTTTTCGATTCAACGCGATTCTCGATTCAAAAACGATATTTTTCCGAATCAAAACAATTCTCTATTCATTCAATACATAGGATTTCAGCAGGATCTACCCCAGTCTGCTGACATGCAAGCAGAGTAGTAGATTTTTGTAAAAAGCTTTTATAATTGTAAAGGACAATGTTTTATCAACTGATTGCAATAATGTAAATTTGTTTTAACTATTAAATGAACCAAAAATATGACTTATTTTATCTTTGTGAAAATATTGGACACAGTGTGTTGTCAAGCTTTTGAGATGGGATGCAAGTGTAAGCCACTGAGACACTATTGTTCTTTTTTTTTATTAATTTTTTTATAAATGTCTAATGATAATGTCAATGAGGGATTTTTAATCACTGCTATGTTGAAATTGTTACTAATATTGATACTGTTGTTGATAATATTCATTTTTGTCTCACTACTTTTGGATTGTTCTGTGTCGTGTTTGCGTCTCCTCTCAATTGCTCTGTTTATTGATGTTCTGAGTGTTGCTGTGTCGGGTTTGGTTTTGGAATTGGATTGCATTGTTATGGTATTGCTTTGTATTATTTTGTTGGATTGATTAATAAAAAAGAAAAGAAAAGAAAAAATTAAAAAAATTAAAAAAATTAAAAATTAAAATAAAAATCGATTTTTGAAAAATGAGAATCGATACTGAATTGTACAACGTGAGAATCGCGATTTGAATTCGAATCGATTTTTTCCCACACCCCTACTGTCTGCCCTAGTTTTCCTGCATTGGCATTTGGCACCCCACCGGTTCGGTTTTTAGGTGCCCTGTAAATGTTTCCATCATGCCTTTAGGAAACACTTCAACATCGAAACGTCTCAAAAACTACCTCATGAGAGCGCAAAAAATGTTTTAGCGATATTTGAGAGTTTTCTGAAATAGGGGTGTTTCTGTTAGCAGTTTCTTATTGCGATATTTAGATTTTGTGGGGTAATGGAAACTCAGCTAGTGGCTAAGTGCCATGAGCTGGCCCCACTATGGACTGGACTCTCACTATTATGTTAGATCCACTATGGACTGGACTTTCACAATACTATGTCAGACCCACTCGACATCCATTGCTTTCGGTCTCCCCTGGGGGGGTGTTTGGTGTGCTTACGGCCGAATATAAACAGTTTTGCTCAATAAAGTGATCGTTCAAATCCCTTTCCTCCTTAAATCGTCTCGACAGACGTTACAATAATAGAACAGGGTTGATGACCATTGTTTGGCCGCTTGTTGTCACCTGTCACTCACAGTTGCATTGCAAAATCATACAGAACATATTGTTATGCGTTAGATTTTGTGCGTGGCATAGATTTGCTGTGTGCAGAAGACGCTTAAGCAGTGCGCAATAGAGGGAACGTTGTTCACTTCCTGTTGTCATTATTGGTTCGACTACAGCTCGATCACTCTAAGAGAGCACAACCGTTGGGTTCAATGTACACAATTGAACAGTTTAGTTTCTCAAATAATGTGTTTATACAACTATTTTAGCTATAAGTCCTTTACCGTCACATCCCAACGTCAACAACTAACCTGCAAAACTTGAAGAGGATCTTCTCAAAGACCAGAACGGGCCCAGTGCTGCCCAGGATGGTGAGAGGCTGACCCGCAAAGACAGAGTAGGCCACACCTGTCAGAGAAGCCCCAAACAGAGACTCGATGGCGCTCTAAGAAGGACAGGGAGCGTCAGACCTTGTACCTTGTGAAGGCACGGCGACCGGCAGCAGTACACAGCTCCTTACTATATTCCCTTTGGTGGCTTCTCCGAGAAGGCCTCCGAAAGTGATGACGGGCGACATGCAGGCGCAGTACAGGAAAAGGACGGACGCCAAACACTGCAGGCTGACGGCGTCTGTGATGTCACTCAGTAGGAAGGGCGCTTTCCTCCGGATATCCTTCACCAAACCACCAAAAAGCCTGCCGCACGCCACAGAACGTTAGCAGCCTCATTGCTAACGTGGATCACGCGCATCATGGTCGGACCTTCCGGTCCTCTGCAGCTCTGGTCCAGTCTGATGCCCTGCGTCTTTGACGATGTCAGAGCTGTGGGCGGAGCCGTTGGGCATAGGCGGGATCTTCCTCTTCTCCTGCAGAGTCAAGACAAACAAGATAGTGAAATGTTAGCATGCTAATTAGCGTGCCTGCAGGCCGAGGCATCCCACCTGAGACGGCACGCTCTTTGGGGGCTCGATGCGGATGCTGGGGTCCCATTCACCCGGCGGGAGCACCGTCACCTGGTCCAGGAACTCGTCAATCCCTGACAGCAGGTCGTTCCGGTCCTTTGCCTTGTATGCAACGTCGTGGAAAATCTACGAGTGACAAGACACGTCAGACCATGCGGTACTGTCACATGACTGGACAGGCTTGAAGGCGGCACCTCGTCCGTCATCAGTGTGGCCATGGAGCGTCCAATCTCGTGGTACTGCCGACCTTTTCCAAACGGACCCAGTAGAAGGAAGAGGAACCTGATTGGTCGAGAGAGGAAATGGTAAATGGTAAATGGTAAATGGGTCGTACTTGTATAGCGCTTTTCTACCTTTTTAAGGAACTCAAAGCGCTTTGACACTATTTTCCACATTCACCCATTCACACACACACATTCACACACTGATGGCGGGAGCTGCCAGAGGAGTCAGAACCCGAGCTCCAGAAATGGAGGCGTGGTTCTAGAGCTCACCGGGTGGGTACAGGGACCTCTGTGAGTCCGGTGAGGAGCACGGCGGGGGAGAGGCGCACAAAGGCAATGACGGGGCGCTCCAGGAAGTCCACTTCTCCCACCAGCACATTGGAGGCTTCTGCACCGGGGGGAATCTTCTTCATGAAGTTCATGTCCACCTGAAACAAAGATGGCTGTGATGACCTGCACAACCAGCAGGGGACAGCAGCGTGTCTCACCTTGCTGAAGTCCACCGCGCTGTTTTCACCACTTCCTCCACCGGCGTGACCTTCACCCCCATTTCTGCCATCCAGGTTCCCAGGAGCCGACTGAGGAGACGCGGGGAGACCTGTTCGCACAGGAAGAAGCTTGACGTCTGGGAGTCGCTAGTACATTCCTAACAGTGATTCTAAAACTTTGTTTGCGGGCTCTATCTAGTGGCACGCCAAGGAATCACGTGATTTAAGTGCTGTGTTTAAGTTTCGTATATTCAAACACATTTTTACTGTTCAAACTGGGGGTAATGTTACAGTGGCCTAAAATATAAAATATATTTGTTTAATAAAACCTTTGACTACAGGGCGCCATGTTTGCTTCGGAAGCATGAATTCTGGCCGTTCTGACGTAAGTTTTCCTGAAAAAAATAAACCATAATAATACTAAATAGAGTTTTAAACATACTCCAGCTCATAAACTTACAATAACAGATGCTTTTATTTCCTCAAAATATAGTTTTGCGGCTGTATTTGACGCTCTCCACTGTATAAATCAATGCATGGTTTAGTGATGAGCAGGCTGTCTGAACGTAAAGAAAATACACACAATGACCAAAAAACGTATTACCCTCATTTTGCCAAAATCCTCATTAGCTTGGGACCAACAAATATGGAGAAATTGTGACTTTCGTGTGAAGTATGTCAACTGTGGTGGTTGTCTCCAATTATATATACTCATATACATACATATACATATACATATACATGTATACATATATACACACACATATATACACATTATATATATATATATATATATATATATATATATATATATATATATATATATATATATATATATACATATATATATATAAATATATATATATATAAATATATATCCATACATATATACACACACACACAAAAATATGTATATACAGTAAATATATATATTATTTGATGTATAAATATATTTATACATATATATACGGTATACGCATATATTTTTCATAAATTGTTGTACTTGAAGTACAATCCATAGTTAATGGACTGTTAATTTGCTTGTATGTCTGTTATCATGAAAATCAATAAAACATAAAAAAAAACAACCAGTATGTCAACTATGTATGGTTACATGGCAAAAAAACCTCTTTAATTAAAAAAGTGCAGTGTATGCAATAACCCCAGATGTGGTCTGCTCAAAGTTGGAAGCAAACATGGCGCCCTGCAGTCGCATGAGGGCCTTTTGACCAATCATATAGGAGGTGGTCCGAAACCGAGTCGGTCTTTCTTTACACAACTCTGACTAGTACCACAGTTTAAGAATCACTGGATTAGACAGTTGATGTGCGTGTTTGAGCCCCGTTCAGAGACAAGCTTGATTCACAAAAGTGATCCTGCTTGGCCAAAATGTGCAGGGAAGTCGCGAGCATTGGCGCAATCGCAGCATCCTGGAGGGACCGGTCATTAATGATTGAACACTTTATTACCAAAAATTCCAGACTATAAGCCATTTTTTTTTCCTACGCTTTGAATCCTGTGGCTTACAAAACAGTGCGGCTAATTTATGGATTTTTCTTGCTGACAGCCATAATGCAAATAGTTTTCATTAAAAAAGAAACTTAAATGGTGTGTTATTGTTTGTGCTATGGCGCCATGTTTTGGATGAAGTTCGCTCACTGCAGGTGCTGCTGGTTGAATGTGAATTCCTGCTGTTTAAGCTTTGAACCGCAAGTAGAAGTGCTGTTCCAAGTGCTGTTCCATCGTCCATAGCGTTCTAATCGTATGGATTGTTCATTCATCACTCCAAGCAACGTTTGTAAGTTTGACAATATAACTAAAACAATTCATACTTGCTAGGGATGTAAAAAATAATGGGTACAAACTGATAACCGATTTTAACTTTAGAGATATGAATACATCGTTTGGCGAGCCTCTGAAAAGTACTAGATCGGTTGATTGTGGATCTGATACAAAATATGGTCGCTCTAATCTTGCGAGACTTCTGTGCTGATGTAATACGAGAGTACCGTTCTCGTTTGTGACTGACAACGACAAAGCAACATCATGGCTGACAGCACCCAAAAGAGTTTACAAACATTGCAAACCCCAAATATTAAATCTAAAGTGTGTGTTGTTTTAAAGCATGGTCAGTTAGATGAAAGTATGGCCATTCGTGATGTTTGGAAATCAGCGATAAAGTCGTGCAGCACAACTAATCTGAGCAATCGCCTGTTGTGACTCATCAAGACACTCAAGCCGGCGATGAGGGAGATAAGACTCTGCGAGGTAATCACAACATTTACTACACTGTTCCTTGCGCTAAAGACCTAGCTCTGAGCTGCCAAGCCTCACGCTTTGAGCATAAGAGTCACACAATTTAACCCTTTCTCATGCCAGACACCACACTTGACATTTCTCATGCTTATTTTCCCCCTTAATTACTCCACATCTATTTTCTATACTTGTTTCCTCGCGGCCTGCCGTAGTTGGAGTAATTCTGATTGACTCACCAAAGGAACCAATCACAGACCAATCCATAAATTATTGTGCCTGAATCTAGCCAACCAGGGAAATCACCACGCAATGTAAACCAGTCAGAAGCAATGTAAGGCGGGTCTTTGCGTCTATTTTTCACACACACCTCAGCGTAGTGTTGTCAACTTGGCGACTTTCCCGCTAAGCCTAGAATCTTTCCAACTCCTCTTCGTGACTTTCTTTGTCAAAAACGACTAGCAACAAATTCAGCAATTTCCTTTTTGATGTTTGGAGACATGAAAGCGCGTAACACTCTAATGTCCTCCACGTAGAAACGGTGCTGCTGTAAGCCGTTCCTCACAGGTGCTCCCCTGTGTAATGAATGTCTGCTCTTAGACATCTTGTACTGAAAACACATGTCGTTGTACTTTTAAGTGCAATCACAATCAAGTCCATTCCACTCCAGTCAGAGCAGAGAGTAGACGCACACCCACTCTGTGCAAAGCTGCCACTGTTTCGGCCTTGGTTGAGATGTAAATGTTTCATTACTGTCACGCTTCAAATAAAAACTATCGTTCATGTGAATGAGCCAGTCAACAGATTTAGTTCGTTCATAAATATCTCAACCTATTAGTCTTTTGATCAAATTTGATACTCTAACATTTAACAATGTAGAACAAATAATAATACAACTGAACTAAGATTCAACAGAAGAAAATTCATTTACAGTTCTAATCATAGTTTGCATTTTTTAATTCACACATCTTCTTTACTTTAAGTTTATGGATTGCAATGCCTTAAAGTTGATAGTTCTACTATTTGCTAATAATACAGGAACTGTCTGCCCTGAGATCGGTAGGTTGTGAGTTCAAACCCCGGCCGAGTCATACCAAAGACTATAAAAATGGGACCCATTACCTCCCTGCTTGGCACTCAGCATCAAGGGTTGGAATTGGGGGTTAAATCACCAAAAATGATTCCTGGGCGTGGCCACCGCTGCTGCCCAATGCCCACCTCACCTCCCAGGGGGTGATTAAGGGTGATGGGTCAAATGCAGAGAATAATTTCGCCACACCTAGTGTGTGTGTGACAATTATTGGTACTTTAACTTTAACCTGTTTTTGTATCTGTCTAATTAAAAAATAAACACATGACATTGTTCTGACATTATACATTCAATTTTCTTTCACCATGCAAAGCTTACATTTGCATCGAATCGCATTGAACCGTATCGCATCAAATGGTAATGTTTTAAAAAGTATTGTTAGTGAATCGTATCGAGATTCATATTGGATCGCCATTTAAAGTGTAGATGTACACCCTTAATACTTACTGTATTTTTCGGACTATAAGTCGCAGTTTTTTTCATAGTTTGGCCGGGGGTGCGACTTATACTCAGGAGCGACTTATGTGTGAAATTAATAACACATTACCGTAAAATATCAAATAATATTATTTAGTTCATTCACGTAAGAGACTAGACGTATAAGATTTCATGGGATTTAGCGATTAGGGGTGACCGATTGTTTGGTAAACGTATAGCATGTTCTATATGTTATAGTTATTTGAATGACTCTTACCATAATATGTTACGTTAACATACCAGGCACGTTCTCAGTTGGTTATTTATGCGTCATATAACTTACACTTATTCAGCCTGTTGTTCACTATTCTTTATTTATTTTAAATTGCCTTTCAAATGTCTATTCTTGGTGTTGGGTTTTATCTAATACATTTCCCCAAAAAATGCGACTTATACTCCAGTGCGACTTATATATGTTTTTTTCCTTCTTTATTATGCATTTTCGGCCGGTGCGACTTATACTCCGAAAAATATGGTACTAAAACCATCCCATGTGTGATGTCTGTAGGAGTGTTTCATGTATACATGTAGCAAATGTCATTAGCATTAGCTAATATGCTAGCACGTTTACGAGTGTCTGTGTTGGTATTGTTACCTTACAACGGCATTCTGTGTGTATTGTTTCAGTTTCACAAATTCCTCGGTAAATTCCCCAAAACGTCCCCGTGGAGTTATTGAGTCTGTTTAGCTGATTGGAGAGCTAGCTTACGAAGCTAGTGGGTCCATGACGATGACTTCTGTTTTGTTGGATCAGCCGTTTTACTGCCGTGTTACAGACAGCGTTTGGAAACAATAGTCCGATATATGGAAATATTATAGTCCGATATATGAAAAACTAGTTTATTTCTCTAAGATTTAGTGGGTGCGGCTTATGTACCGATGTGGTCTATAGTCGGGAAAATACGGTGTGTAAACACATGTTTACCATTTAAATGCTGACTCAGCGGGTTGGATACTTTCGCAGCGGAGCCAGAACATTGCAGAGTGATCACATGGATCACGTGTTTAGTTGCGTGAGCGTTGTCTCTGACCAACTCTGAAGAATGCTAAGCTAACGCTAGCAGAGGAGTCTTTCAGATAAAAGTCAGCGGTTCCCTGAGAAGAAACACTGCATCCTCACCATTGCGTTCCAGTAGATGGGGGTCAGAATGTTTCTTGCCGATGTCGGCGAAGGAGCGAACGAGCGGGATGCGGTTACTCAGCCTCTTCTCGTTCTGATGGTGATGACGTCTCAAGATGGCCTCCCTCACTTTGTCCTGAACGCCCTCGTCCATCTGACTGGACGCCAGCAGACTGTCGATCAGCATGTCTGCGGAGTGGGGACGGCAACACTTTAACGACGTTCCAACAACAACGCGGGCATTGCCGAGGCACTGCCGACCTGCGATCTCCTCAGTGGTGTTGGCGCACATGTCGAGCAGCACGGTGCCGTTCATGATGCAGGAGCGCAGCTCGAACAGGCTGTGCAGGGACAGCGTGGCCACGTAGGGTTTACTCCAGCGCTCGCCGCCATCCTCCACATCCTCCTCAAACTTCAACCACCTGCACACATACACACACAACAATTATTAAGGAGCATGTGTGACAGCGTGCAGACACACAAATGATAAGGCCTCCTCGCCTGGCGGTCTCCTTCCACTCCAGGGTGTCTCCGTCCCTGAAGGCGAGCTCGTCCATTTCAGTGAAAAGGTCGTGGGGAACGTGCTCCTCATCGTCATCCTCCATGCCGAGAATGAACTGCACCCTTTGGGAGGGCGTGTCTTAAGAAACACAGCATCAGTCGGCCGCGGTTCACAGGGCTGCACGATTAATCAACACCGGCATTTGAGTGACAGGCATGTTCGCCAACCAGAATTGTTGGACATCACTTTTGTTCATCTCACGCTTCATAAAGGGAGAAAGACGTCTCACCCCGTGCATCGTTCTCAGCGCCTGAGCGTGTTTATTTAACAGTAGAACTAACGGAACGCAGTGAGCCCTCTTTTCACTCATTAACGATCCTTGTGTATGAGACCGCCAGCTTTACACACACAGGAAGCACGGACGGAGAGCCTCGCGAACCGCGAGTGAGATGTTCCGCAAAGTAACAATAATTAGGAGGGAAAAATAGGATGTCCCATTGTGGTAACATTTCAGCTTTATATCAGATGGGCAATATGAGCCCATCAACACGGACGAAGGAGCGAGAATGCCGTGATGTAAGACAAAAAAGACAACGTCCGACTTAGTTTTTCCAACTGGGAAAAAAATGCACTTAAATAGTCCATTTTTTTGTTTTTGTTTATTTATTTAGGTTAACAAAGTTGGTAAAAGACAAACAATTTTACAGTAGTGAGAAATAAAACGATTTATCCTTTTAAATGGTTACTTGCAATATTATTAGGTATTGTGAATAATACAATTCGAATCGATTTTTGGGGGTAATAATTTGATTCCGAATCAATTCTCCATTCAAAATCAATACTTTTTTTAATAACACTGGGTGCCAATTCTACGATTAACTATATTCCTCCATAAAATAATTAAACAGCTCTGATAAATTTCTATATTACTTAAAAGAAAACTGGTTTTGTTGAATAAAATACTACCCAAACGTTTAATAAAGTCAAATACAAATAAAGCAACAAGATAAGTATCCAGCACTTCAATTTTCTAAAGTAAATCTGTACAGCTGATATGATCATCTACACCAACAATATGATTTGTCCGAGTGGCTGGAGAGGGCAGATTTAAAAAGAAAAAATGAAAAATTGAACTGATTATAATCGATTAAGAATCGATACAATTAAGAATTGTGATTCATTCGAAAATAGATTTTTTTGACACCCCTAATAAACACTGTATAGTATTTATCAGTTATGTCTTCAGTTTAGGAGCATGATGTAGATCGGGGGTGTCCAAACTTTTTCCAATGAGGGCCGCACACTGAAAAATCAAAGCATATGGGGGCCATTTTGATATTTTTCACTCTTTTTTTTTTTTTTTTAAACCAATACAATATATCGTTTTTATTTCAACCTTTAGGTTTCCCATCAAGTTTGGTCCCAGGGACCAAAGTAATATTTTTGTAGGGTTAATGTTAAATCTCTAGATTAACTTCAGGTATATCTGTCGATATAGAGTTGAAAAAAATGATTATGCCCTTTTTGTCAAAGAAAACCCATTTTTTTATGGGAAAAAACAAAATATGCAACAATTTTCCCCAAAAAAATTCTAAGCGGAATATTTGATGTGACAAATTGATGTGTGGCGCCTCAAATTGGTCCTAAACTCATTGATCTTAATTCATTATTATTTTTTGAGCGGTGACAGTTTAAAAAAAATACCCTCAAAAGGACCCATTCTTAAAAGTGTTCAAAATAAGTCATCCATTTTTTTTTTACTTAAGTCTCCAGATCAAGCACCGTTGATTTTAAGTTTTAAATGTCTCTAATGTTTTTTCTTTATTGTTTTGTGCCCTTTTTGTCAAAGAACAGTTTTATATGGCAAACACACAACATATGCAGTATTTTCCACAAAACTATTTCAAAGTGGAATATTTGATGTGAAGTGATTTTGATTCATTATTATTATTTGAGCAATAACAGTTTTAAAGGGAAAAACACTCTGCATGGCAGTTTTCTGTTATTAGAGTTATTCGTTTTTTTTAATACTATTTTTACAATGTGCCAGGAGCCGTTAAAAAAATTAGCTGCGGGCCGCACTTTGTACCCCCCTGATGTAGTCTTGTGTGGCACCTTAAGACAATAATATGTTGATTGACAGTCTAACAGTAACATGTCTTCCTTCACTCCTTATTTTCCCAATTTTATGCATTTTTATGTTTAAAATGAAAAAAATCACAAATCGAATGGCATTTTTGGGGAGAAAAATCAAAAAAAAATTCTCAAGATGGTGCATCCCTAGTGGCGGCGGCTGTGTGCGCCAACAGCAGAGTTCGTACCGTGTGACGCCGACTCTTGCTCGTCTTCCCACTCCGAACGATCCCGCCTTCTGCGGTGGTGCCTGTGTCCTCTGTGACGGTGCCGCCGCCGGCTCTGTCGACCCGATGGGACGTGAACGCCGACATAGAGCGCCCTGTGACCTGACGGAGGACATGTGACAGCAGGTCCAAGGCAACTGGGACGAAAGCATCGTTGGAAATGACAATACTCACTCTCCAGGTCCTCCTTCTCGAAGTTGGTGTAGGGCGTGGAGTTGGCCTTCCCTCGGTCCAAGACCGCCTCCTCATCGTTACCCTGCAACACACACAAACAAACATGCGCAATACTGAGTCCGGTATAACAGTACTAAAGAAGTACAGCACCACTATAAATTAAAAAGATACTATACTGCCTTTGAAAAATACCGGTACCTTTTTTTTTTATGGACATGATGGCATGCCGTGGTGACATTTCTGGTAATATGAGGCACATGTGAGTCAACACACACACAGAGCACTTACAAGCAGAAACAGTGTGGAGACAGAAGAAGGAGTATTTTGGCTTAAAAACTAACGATGAATGTGAAGCTATAAACAGAGCAGCGCTTTAAAAACATAGCTATCTAGCGGCGAATGTCCGTCCACAGTGTTTTAACTACTTCTAAATCACTAATCCTCGCCTCCATGGCAACAAAAGTAAGTTTCTTACGAGTATCATCCCTGCAGGACGAGGAATAGCTAAAATGCTTCACTTGACAACGTAGGAGGATACAATACCTAACCGCTAACAGCAAGCTAGCGCTCCTGAATGTAAACAAATATGTGGATCTATACAAATATGGATTGTGCCGATACCAAGTACAAGAGCCGTATAGTCAGTAATACAATGATTACAGTACATCAATATTTTTTATTAACACAAAATCTTTTGTCGTTTTTATTGTTTATAACTCAGGAAATACGTCATTGGACACAGGAGGACTTTAATAATGACCAATGTATGATCCTGTAACTACTTGGTATTGGATCTGTTACAGCTCAAGCACCTGCCGACTCTCATTCTTCTGTGCACTCCTCTGAGCGCGTCTATGGACATGCGCGGCTGCGCTCAATCTGCAATCTGCACACCTCCCGCTGATGAGAGCTCGACGCCTTTCTTAAGCCAGCGTGTCCTGCGTTCCAGTGCCAGAACGTAGCTACCTGTATTGTTCAGTAAGCCCACACATCTTTAGCTCCTTTTCATGTGCATACTCGCTCTTTGTGTTTTCCCTCCTCTGTGCTCATTGTGTCTTGTCCTGTGTCGTCATCCTGCAGCTCCTCTTCGTTCCCTGGATTCGAGCTGTGTTTCTTCTTGCTACCTTCCTGGATCTCGACCTCTCGCCTGGACACGGACTCTGACGCCTCACTCCTGCCCTTGATCTCTTGCTTGCCCACGGACCTCCGAGCCTGCCCAGTCCCCTTTTGGACTTCCGCACCTCTCACAAGAGGCACCTTCAACATTGTACGTTAACACTCACCAGCTAGACGCACCACATAATCACACCATACACCTTTGGATTTATTACACACGTCATTTTATTATATTAATAAATACGCCTAAGGCTAAAGGACATCCCTGCCTCAGTGCCGTCTCCTTCTCCACTGAACCATTACAGGATCCATACCAAAATTTGTAGTATCATACAAAAGTATGAAAACAACAGAAGAATTGGTGATTGTTATATTTGAACAGAAGTGTAGATAGAACATGTTAAAACAGAAAGTAAGCAGATACAGTAGAATAATACATTTTCTATCGCTTATCATAATTTGACAAAAATATAGAATTGCAAAATGACACAAAATGTAACTACATATGTCAGCAGCCAAATTAGGAGCCTTTGTTTGCTTACTTACTACCAAAAGAGAAGTTTTCTAGCACCTTCACTAAGTTATCTAATGCCAAAATTGTTATTTGCATGTTATTTGCTGAGCAGCGGCTGCACTACCTGAGAGTCCCCAGGAAGTACAACCTGGACTCCAACCTGCTGCTGACCTTCTACCGCTCATCCATTGAGAGCCTGCTGACATACTGCATCACAGGATGGTACGGCAGCTGCACCGCTGCAGACAGGGAGAGGCTCCAGAGAGTTTTAAAGGCAGCACAGCGGATCATCGGCTGCCCTCTCCCCTCCCTGATGTACATTTACACCTACCGCTGCCTCAGCAGAGCTACCAACTTTATCAAGGACAGCTCCCACCCTGGCTTTGACCTGTTTGACCTGCTGCCCTCAGGAAGGCGCTACAGGGTCATCAATTCTAAGACAAACAGACTCAAGAACAGTTTTTTCCCCCTAAAACCATAACCACGGTGAACTCTCATAGGCACTGATTTTATAGTTTAGCACAGGGGTAGGGAACCTATGGCTCGTGAGCCAGATGTGGCTCTTTTGATGACTGCATCTGGCTCTCAGATAAAATCTTAGCTGACATTGCTTAACACGATAAGTAATGAATAATTCCGCTGGTAATCACAGTGCTAAAAATAACGTTCAAAATATAAAACATTCTCATGCATTTTAATCCGTCCATCCGTTTACTACCACACTTGTTCAATAAGTCGCATTAATGGTAAGAAGTATTTTATTTATTATTGGTTAGCTTCAGAATAACAATGTTATTAAAAAGAATAAGAGACTACTCTAAAAATGTTGGTCTTACTTAAAAATGCACGCATTTAGTTGTATTCAGTGTTAAAAAATATGATATGGCTCTCACGGAAATACATTTTAAAATATGTGGCTTTCATGGCTCTCTCAGCCAAAAAGGTTCCCGACCCCTGGTTTAGCACCTCTCTGTGTGCAATTTTTACTTTCCACCCACAATCTGAATGCTTCTGTATATAGTATAATATTTATTTCCTGTAAACAACACATTGAACATAAATCGTTCTCAGGACTGGACTGTGCACCTTACCTCCTTTTGCACTATTTTTCTAATTTTTTTCTTCCAATGTTTTGCATAATTTGTAGACTGTCGCACTGATACTGGAGTTTTTTTAAAATTTCATTGTACATGTGTATAGTGACAATAAAAGGCATTATATTCTATAAGAAACATATGTTTAATGTATCATACTGTTTTCTGTTACATAAAAGCCAATAATGACATTTTTATGGTCTCCTTTATTTGAAAATGTATCGAAAAGTATCGAAACCTATTTTGATACAGGTATTGGTATCGATAGCACACCAACATCCACTAAGTATTCTCGTGTTTGGGACGCAAGCTCACAAGAGGGAATAACGTGGAGGACATTCGACTTCTTCACTAAATAATGCTGGAAGCTGGATGTGACGCAAGCCGATTGTTATGTCAGTTAGTGGACATCTAGTTCGGGTGCCTAAAAGACAAGTTAATTCAAAGTGGAGACAGTTTCGTGCAGGTTTTAGAAGTTTGACTTTTCTCGAGGGACTTCGCCACAACGGTGACGAGCGCGCGCTGACTTCCTGGAACTTGCCTCGTTGACAACAGAAGTCAACTGACATTTTTTTATGCCTTACTTAAAAAGTTATGGGTCATGTTCAAGGCGCTCCGCAAGTTTGAGCTGCTGTGCGAGGGCAGCCGTCTTTAGCGCATCTTGAGGCGGGATGGGAGCAGCTAGCTAGCTAATTGAGGAGAGTAACAACTTACGGATGTGAGCAGCGGTCTCATCTGTTCGCGCGTCTCCTCCATTTTCAAAACACGTCTTCCTTTCTGAGGTTTACGATCTTCCAGACGTGAAGGTGATCAAATATTGTACTGCATTAACGATTCTCTCCTCGCCTGCTTCTCTACAGAGTTTTTGGTTTTGGACCATATATACCCCCAGCGTGAAGACCCGCCTCCTTGTGACAGCCATGTCCTTCCACCAATCACAGCGCAGCAACGGCTTTGTTTCGCCAATCATCGTAACTTCATGTTCTCTAATGCAAATCACCACTGTGGCCTTTAATAACTTAGGTATTATTATATTTCTATTAGGGTTGTACCAGTGACGTGCGGTGAGGTTCATGGTTGGTGAGGCACTGACTTCATCAGTCAGATTTACAAACATATGAACCCTAAAGAGTATCTTATTCACCATTTGATTGGCAGCAGTTAACAGGTTATGTTTAAAAGCTCATACCAGCATTCTTCCCTGCTTGGCACTCAGCATCAAGGGTTGGAATTGGGAGTTAAATCACCAAAAAATATTCCCGGGCGCGGCGCCGCTGCTGCCCACTGCTCCCCACTGCTCCCCTCACCTCCCAGGGGGTGAACAAGGGGATGGGACAAATGCAGAGGACAAATTTCATTACACCTAGTGTGTGTGTGACAATCATTGGTACTTTAACTTAACTTTAACTTTACACATACAAACTGTAGCACACAAAAAAGCACATTTAATTAAAAAAAAACGTTATTATGGTCTTACCTTTACTTATAAATGAAGTCCATGCGCCGCTGTTGTGGAGGAGTTGTGAATGACTGAAATATGAAATCCGTGCTGCAGTCTGCAGGTGTACCTAATGTTGTGGCCCAGCTGTCATTCACAACTCCTCCAACAGGAACATTATTGTTTTTGCACTTTTTGGCTTCTTATTAAATAACTTTTTAAAATACATTCAATCTAGCATGTGGAAAGTTTAAGTGTGGGCTTTAGTTGATATAACACTCCCGTCAGGGGGTGCATTCTACGGCGGGGGTGCATTCTCTACCACCAGGAGGCGGGATTACTGCGAGCCTCAGCCAGTGCGTCTTTTGCAGCCGTTTTATGATTGCTCAGCACAAGAAATACTTACACACATACAGTTGTTGACAAAATACACAGTACATTATATACCTCATCTAACTAAACTATGGAAATGTATAATATAGTTCATATAGCAATACGGTCTCACTGCACAGCAGGCCAGCAGTTAGCCGAGTCCGCAATCCATGTTGAGGCACAACGCGGTGACGTACCTCAACTGGTTGCTGATCACCGCACCGTCTCTTCTCAGTATTTGAACGGCAAATGTGAAAATTCAGCAATTTTGAATAAAAATAATCTAAAACTGGTGAAGTTAAATGGAAAATAACTTTATAGTATAATCACTGGATACATATAACAATTTAATAATTTTTTTTTCTTTTTCCATTTTTTTTTTTCCATGATGGCACGTGAGGCCCCGCCTCACCTGCTTCCACTGACTGCACGTCACTGGGTTGTACTGTATACCGGTATTAGTATAATACCGCGATACTCAATCAATCAAAGTGTCATGATCCATTACCCGGATCATGGCATGATGCATGTTTTTGGTAATGTTTCTGTGTTAGTCTGTTTCCTGGGTGCACCCTCTTTCCCTGTTTACTGTTGGTTTACATGGGCACTGATTCTCCTCACCTGTCTTAGTTTAGCAATTAGTGTTCCCACCAGGTGTTTTGGTTAATCACTCCCCTTTATAGTGTGCGGTCACCAAGCAGTAGTTGCTGGGTCAATGTTTGCTGTAGGCAACATTTACGTCTTATGTTTTTCCTCCTCGCTGTAGCTAATTTTACACAGTCTAGCTTTTCTCGTTTTTTCACCTTTGGTGACATTTGGTTTTGTTCTGCTCCACGCTTGCTAGCGTCCTCAGTTTTGTATTTTTGTCTTGCCTTTAATTTATTAAAAATACTTTATTCTTACCTGCACACTCCGCCTGCTTGTCTTCTGCCTTGGAAGAAACACGTCAACTGCAACCATGCGTCGAAGACGTAACACAAAGTTTATTTATATAGCCCTAATTCACGAGTGTCTCAAAGGGCTGCACAAGCAAGGGGCAAGGAAAAACTCAACCCAATGGGCTACAATTGTCAAGACGACGTGGACTACGGGATGTTAGTTTTCCCGAGATGCAAGAATCATTGGAGTGGACCAGGCGTGAAGGTAAATACATAATTTATTTTTACACTAACAAAAGAAACAAAAGGCGCACAAAAGGCGGAAGTACAAAAACTTGGCTAAGAAAACAAATCTAGCACAAAGGCAGAAACTATGAACATGAAACTAAAGTCACTAACTGTGGCATTAATAACAAAAACTTACTTGGCAGAGCAGGAATCGATGGCATGGAACACATGATCAATGGAGTAACAGGGGTAGTAAGGATAATGTCGCCAGGTTGACTGCCTGGCAACTACAAGCTTAAATACTGGTGACATGATTAGTGAAAACAGGTGCGTGACTCAAAACGTGAAACAGGTGAAACTAATGGTTGCTATGGTGACAAAATAAGAGAGTGAAAAAGCAGGAACTAAGTGTCCAAAAACCAAACAGCACATAGCCAAACTAAACATGATCACCAAGACATGACAACAATGAGAAACCTTGGAGGGGACCGTAGATGTGGGACACCCCCCCCCCCCCACCCCCTGCAGAGAGGTCCCCAACTGATGCACAGATGAGTGGTCCACCCCAGGTCCCGACTTTGAACAGCTAGAACATCATCTGTGGTCACCTAATCTGTGCCACCCCTCTCCATGAAGGAGAGAGAGACGGCAGATCAGCTGGTCTAAAAAGGGGGTCCATTTAAAGGCTAGACTATACAAATGAGTTTTAAGATGGGACTTACATGCTTCTACTGAGGTAGCATCTCTAACTGAGTACTAGAGCCTGAATAAAAAACGCTCTACAGCCCGCAGATTTTTTGGGGGGCTCTGGGAATCACTAATAAGCCGGAGTTCTTTGAACGCAGATTTCTTGCCGGGACATATGGTACAATACAATCAGCAAGATAGGATGGAGCTAGACCATGTAGTATTTTATACGTAAGTAGTAAAACCTTAAAGTCGCATCTTACTAATGAATCATATTCGGGACTATACCGCCTCTGAAAAGTACCGGTCCAAACACCATTGGTGGATCCACACCTAACATCCACTGTAATGATACCAAGTACAGGAATGTATCTAGTCGATACTACTATGATTACGTCGATATGTTTTGGCATCACATCTTCTTTGGGTTTTTTTAAATTTAGATTATGTTTATAAACTCTTTTTTTTTATTTATTTTTTTTTTTTTTTATGTTTATAAACTCAGGAAATATGTCCCTGGACACATGAGGATCCTGTAACGACTTGGTATCGGATTGATACCCAAATTTGTGGTATCCAAACAACAGTCGAATAAGCGATTATTACACTTTACCAGAACTGTAGCTAGAACATGTTAAAAGAGAACATAAGCAGATATTAACAGTAAATGAACAAGTAGATTAATAATACATTTTCTACCACTTGTCCTTAATGATGCTGACAAAATAATAGAATAGAAAATGACACAATATGTTACTGCATATGTCAGCAGACTAAATTAGGAGCCTTTGTTTGCTTACTTACTAATGAAAGACAAGTTGTCTTGTATGTTCATTATTTTATTTAAGTACAAACTTGCAATAAGGAACGTATGTTTAATTTACCGTAAGATTTTTTGTTAAAATAAAGCCAATAATGCAATTTTTTGTGGTCCCCTTTATTTAGAAAAGTACTGAAAAGTATCAAAATAATTTTGGTACCAGTACCAAAATATTGGTATCGGTACCTAAATATTGGTATTGGGACAACACTAATTTCTATCATAATGTTTTTTTTAGAGAGATTATATTTGTTGTCTCAAGTAAAATATTTTAAATTAAATGTTATAGCAAGCAGGCATGGCCGAGAGATAAGTCAACCCATAGATGCTTTACTACAAGTGGAATAAAGCAGTGCAGGCCATGAATGCAGCCTAATAATAATAGTAATTGTTTCATATGGTAACTAATAATGTTTGGCTGTTGGAACAACTTATCTGTGATTAGCACCGTCATGTTTGTGTTTCCCTCCTGCTGACTGATTATTGCACCACAATGACCTCATTGTTGTGTGCACAAAGCTCGCATGATGTCACAGTTCATTAATTAGAGCTTAAATCTGAACCTTCAATCTAGCCCTCACCGGGGCACCATGTGACCTTTGACCTCTAGCGTGACCTGTGTGTGGACTACCAACTAGTGCATCGATGTATTCTATTTCTAAGCATGTGCACTGAAGATAGTACTGGTCAATGTATACAAGTACAATACAAGTGCTTATACATTTTTTTGTTAAAGGGGAACTGCCATTTTTTGGAAGTTTGCCTATCATTTACAACAGTGATCCCCAACCACCGGTCCGTGGCCCGGTACCGGTCCGTGGACCGATTGGTACCGGGCCCGGTACCGGTCCGTGGACCGATTGGTACCGGGCCGCGGCCGCACAAGAAGTTAAAAAAAAAATTTTTTTTTAAATATATTTTTTTTACTAGTTTTTTTTATTATTAATTCATTCATTTTTTGTCCTGTCCAGCTAGTCAGGCAAATCATATTGTTGATGTAGATGCCCATATTGGCTGTGCAGATTTACTTTACAAAAGAGAAGTGTGAGATACTTCTCTTGTTGCCTTATTCGTATTAGACTTTATTAAATGGATTTATATTAATATTTGGCGCAGCCGGACCGGAGAAGGAGGGGATAGAAGGGGAAAAAAAGGAAGACGAAGGGGGAAATTGTGGGGACATGACGGGGATAAGACAGAGAGACAACAACAACAAACACAACAATAGCAGTACCAACCACAACAACAACAACAAAACAGCATCAGCAAATATAATATGTACAAATATAATACGAAAAGTGATAGCAAAGAAGCAGTTAGTGAAGTAAATATTAATAACACAGAAATGACAAAGAACATTATTACACTACAAATGGAGCAATACAAATACCAATAGAAATAGCACCATTGATAATAAATAATAATAATTACTTCTATTATCAACAATAGAATTGTTTCCAATGTAACAATACACATATGTAATGATAACTTGAAATACAAAAGAAAGCAGATAAGGGGAGGGGAAGAAAGAAAAGTGAACTGTATTAACCTTTTAGATTCAATCAATCAATCAATCAATGTTTATTTATATAGCCCTAAATCACAAGTGTCTCAAAGGGCTGTACAAGCCACAACGACATCCTCGGTACAGAGCCCACATACGGGCAAGGAAAACTCACCCCAGTGGGACGTCAATGTGAATGACTATGAGAAACCTTGGAGAGGACCGCATATGTGGGTAACCCCCCCCCCCCCCCCCCCCCCTCTAGGGGAGACCGAAAGCAATGGATGTCGAGTGGGTCTGACATAATATTGTGAAAGTCCAACACATCAGCGAGAGTCCAGTCCATAGTGGGGCCAGCAGGAACCATCCCGAGTGGAGACGGGTCAGCAGCGATGAGATGTCCCCATCTGATGAACAGGCTAGCGGTCCACCCCGGGTTTGGAGCAGAGTAGAAAAGAAAAGAAAAGAAACGGCAGATCAACTGGTCTAAAAAGGGAGTCTATTTAAAGGCTAGAGTATACAAATGAGTTTTAAGATGAGACTTAAATGCTTCTACTGAGGTAGCATCTCTAACTTTTACCGGGAGGGCATTCCATAGTATTGGAGCCCGAATAGAAAACGCTCTATAGCCCGCAGACTTTTTTTGGGCTCTGGGAATCACTAATAAGCCGGAGTTCTTTGAACGCAGATTTCTTGCCGGGACAGGGTTAGACAGTAATCGAGACGAGATGTAACGAACGCATGGATAATGATCTCAGCATCGCTTGTGGACAAAATGGGACGAATTTTAGCGATATTACGGAGATGAAAGAAGGCCGTTTTAGTAACACTTTTAATGTGCGACTCAAACGAGAGAGTTGGGTCGAAGATAATACCCAGATTTTTTACAGAGTCACCTTGTTTAATTGTTTGGTTGTCAAATGTTAAGGTGGTATTTTTAAATAGATGTCGGTGTTGAGCAGGACCGATAATCAGCATTTCCGTTTTCTTAGCGTTGAGTTGCAAAAAGTTAGCGGACATCCATTGTTTAATTTCATTAAGACACGCCTCCAGCTGACTACAATCCGGCGTGTTGGTCAGCTTTAGGGGCATGTAGAGTTGGGTGTCATCAGCATAACAGTGAAAGCTAACACCGTATTTGCGTATGATGTCACCTAGCGGCAGCATGTAAATACTAAAGAGTGCAGGGCCAAGAACCGAACCCTGGGGAACTCCGCACGTTACCTTAACATAGTCCGAGGTCACATTGTTATGGGAGACACACTGCATCCTGTCAGTGAGATAAGAGTTAAACCAAGACAAGGCTAAGTCTGTCATCCCAATACGCGTTTTGATATCCTCTAATAAAATATTATGATCAACAGTATCGAAAGCGGCGCTAAGATCAAGAAGCAGCAACATAGATGAAGCATCAGAATCCATTGTTAGCAATAGATCATTAGTCATTTTTGCGAGGGCTGTCTCCGTAGAGTGATTTGCCCTGAAACCGGATTGAAAAGGTTCACAGAGATTGTTAGACGCTAAGTGTTCATTTAGCTGCTGTGCTACAATTTTTTCGAGGATTTTCGAGATAAACGGAAGGTGGGACACCGGCCGGTAGTTTATCAGGAGATCAGGATCGAGGTTAGGTCTTTTGAGTAGAGGATGAATAACCGCTTTTTTGAATGCTAGGGGAACAGTGCCAGAGGAAAGTGATAAGTTTATAATATTTAATACTGATGGACCTAATAATACAAAAAGCTCCTTGATAAGTTTCCCAGGAATTGGGTCAAGTAAACATGTTGTTTGTTTTGTCCCATTTACACATTTTGACAATTCCTCCAATGTTATTTCATCAAAGAGAGAGAAACTATTTTGGAGGGCAGTGTCCGTCGTATATACAGTCGTATTTGTGTTAATAGAACCCAGTTGTAGCTGAGATGCATTGTCTTTAATCTCTTTTCTAATGACTTCAATTTTTTTATTAAAGAAATTCATAAAGTCATCTGCTGAGTGGGTGGAGCTACTGGGAGAAGTCCCTTGTTGGGTTAGCGATGCTACTGTACTAAACAGAAATTTAGGATCATTTTTGTTGAGGTGGATGAGATTTGAGTAATATTTAGCTTTAGCTGAGGTAAGCATGCGTTTATAAGTTATTAAACTATCACACCATGCTTGATGGAAGACCTCAAGTTTAGTCGCACGCCATTTGCGTTCCAGCTTTCTACATGATAATTTCTGGGCTTTAGTTTCTTCTGTAAACCATGGGGTACGCCTTTTAGGGGCCCTTTTTAGCTTTAGCGGTGCTACAATATCAATGGTGTCGCGCAGGGTGTCATTAAAGTTGTTAGTGAGGTTATCAATAGAGCCCACATAATTTGGGAATGGTGCCATTACCGAAGGCAGTAGGTCAGTAAGAGTCGTCGTTGTGGCAGCATTAATGTTGCGGCTGCTATAGTAGTTATTATTATTATTATTAGTTTGTTGACAATGAGTCAGAACTTCGAATTTTATAAGGTAATGGTCGGACATTACTTTAGTGTACGGGAGTATCGTAACTTTAGAGGTGGTGACACCCCTGACAAGCACTAGATCTATCGTATTACCGTTGCGTAACAATAGGTTAAGCTTTGTCAGTGTGCTGTGTTATCCAGTTTCCCCTAGGGGAACAACGTTAATATATGTTTGATGAAACGTGATTATATGCATGACTGTAGGTATGTACTGTAATTGTGTATATATATGAGAGCATGGGTACCTATGTGTGCGCGCATGTGTGTATGTATATATGTATGAATAATTGTGTGTATGTGAGTATATACTGTAAGTGTATTTGTATGGACAATATATTTGCCTCCCAGTATGTGCAGGAGCCAAAGTACGGCCACGGCCACCCAGAGAGCCCAAGTCAAAACAGCAGGTGCGGCACCCAGGGAACAAGGAACCACCGGCCCCACGCAGCCAGGCCGGCAAGCGACAGAAACCCCAGCAGGGCCAGCAGCAGGCCATAGACAGCGCGCCCGGCAGAGGAAAAGGCATGGAAGAAGCAGGAGACAGCCAGCCCCCAAGCCAGCGAGAGACCACACCCCACAAGGGCAGAAAGGGGGGACGCCCCGCCCAAGGGGCCCAGAGACTCCCCGCAACCAGACGGGAAGACCGCCCCCGACACTCCAGACCGCAGTCCCGCAGTCCCGCAGTCCAATGAGAGGTGCGCCGTACCCCGAACCCCAACACACCCATGCATGTGAAAAAAAATATACGTTTCTGGATCATCATTTGTCCCTAAGTAGTCGTTGCTGTCTCTCATCAAGTCTGCCATGATTTCTAGAATTGTTGTTGTTGTTGGAAGAAAAAGTGAACGTCGTGATGCGTCTGTGAAATTAACACGCCGCCGTATGCTTAAAATGAGCATCATACGTAGATATTACATGTTATTATGAATGTTACTACATTACATATACGCTTACAGCGTGTATATAAAACCTTGATGGAGGTATTTGGATGTTTTATTACAGCACTTTATAGGCGGAATAGTGCGTCTCCCATTGGCTCCATTGTTTGCTGACTTTTGCTAGCCTTTATGTAGGATTTAGAATGCATCAAACAAAGGAAAACAAATGTGTTGTTGTCTTACAAAATGATTGTGATGATAGACAAAAAAAAAAAAAAAAGTGCAGTTCCCCTTTAACTACATACGTAATGCTTGATGCACTGAATTTTTGCGTCTTTTATGGCTCTTGGAAATGACAATGAATCACAGTAAATGTTTGAATGGTGTTGTTAGTTAAATTAACATCCATCCATCCATCCATTTTCTACCGCTTATTCCCTTCGGGGTAGCAGGGGGCACTGGAGCCTATCTCAGCTACAATCGGGCGGAAGGCGGGGTACACCCTGGACAAGTCGCCACCTCATCGCAGGGTAAATTAACATGTGTATGATAAAAAAAAAATTCAATGACTTGTGTGTTTTAAATTTTGCCAACATATATAGTATCATATGACATGGCAGATTGTATAAAGTTTTTATATCAACTTTGGAGAATGGCTTGTGGGCTTAAAGAGGAAGATGACTATTTATTGTAACAATAATTTGCAGACACAGGGGAGATTCCGCTCATTTTTATTAGATTTTTTTGACACAACCTCTCCATCAGCTATTGATTACAGCAGGTTTAAAATAAAAGAAATATGTGTTACTTTATTAAACTTAAAGTTTGCAGTATAAGCACATCGAGAATTGATCCCATGTCTGTGGCATAAAATAAATAGGTATACTGTCATGACCTGTGGCTCAAGGTCATATCTTTTTTTGGGGTGTATTTCCCGTGTTCTAGGTTTATTTCCTGTTTATTTTGGTTTCACTTCTTGTGTGTGTCTTCTTGCAGTGACTTCATCACTGCTCCTGAACGCTTTTACCCTCACCTGCCTCGGATTTGTGATCAGGAGACTCATCTGCTTCTGATCACCAATCAGAGTGTTGTCCAAGCCAGCCTAATATGGTTTTATGGGCAGTTTATGTGTTGTCGAATCTCCCGGCAAAACCTGAACAGTCACGTCAGTGGTCAGACGAGGCTTCATCATTTACGGCTCATCCCCTACATTAGGCAAATCTCCATAAGCCCGTCGCGGAAATGCCCCCTCTGTTACTTGACACTTGCCTTGGCGAATCTCGTCCCATCACTAGTCGACACGCAAGTAGGACGGATGATTCTCTCTCCACCGCCTGGCTGTGTAGATGTATAAAGTGTAAATGTATAAAGTGTAGTTGTATAAAGTGTAGATGTGTGAAGTGTAGATGTGTGAAGTGTAGATGTATAAAGTGTAGATGTATAAAGTGTAGATGTATAGTGTAGATGTGCATGTGGATAATTTGACAGTCAAAGTGTTTATCAGTGGGATAATGATGCGATGCAAACGTCGTGTTTGACTGACAAATGTTTGCCTCCATGTTCGTAGCATGAACAGTCAAGGACGCTGAAGGCGAAGACGACTGGTTAGAAGGTAAGACGCCGCTTTAAGTTGATAAAATTACTCTTTAGGCATAAACAAGAAGTTTGAAAGGAAACAAGATGGTTTCAAAGTGATGGCTGCTGGAGTCAGGCTAGAAGAAGTAGAGGGACAGTTTTATTCTCTTCTTGTAGATGTCACAATGTCTACGTGGGAATTGTTATACTTCTCGTTCTTCCACACCAAACTCCTCTAAGCAGGGCTTCATGGAGCTTGCTGGAACTGAAAAGTTGGCAGCATGCTATTGTTACAATTGTCTTTTTAATTAAGATACAAATGTAATATTGAGACACAACTAAGGACTCTAATTCCACCTCTCATTTAGTCTTCAACTCTGTATTTTTATATTACATTCCAGTGGTCCTCAAACTTTTTCCAACAAAGTACCACCTCTGAAAAAACTCCATGTACCACCACAATGACCAGCATTCAAAATACAGCAGCTTGATAGGCCTAAGTATTCATTAAAAACAAGGCAGAGATTTTTTTTAACAAGTATATTTAATATTTTTGGCCACTGTAACATTTCCCTCAGTTTGAACAGTAACACTGTGTTTGGATATTTAATTAACATTGATTAATTGTTGTCAAAAAGCATGTTTCAACGTTATGTTTGAGTTGCTCAACGTCAGGACCTAATTCAACAAGTTCTCAACATTGTTTTAATGTCTTGTGCATGCTGGGGTGCTGCTTTGACAATAAAGTTCCTTGAATCTTTGTTTCCTCCCATAGGATGTTGGAGCCTGCAGTACTGCTGCTTCTCCTGCTGGGGGCGATACAGCCACGTGAGTCTTGCTCCACGGTGCCAAAGTCAATCTTAAAGGATCACGTGTTCATACCCGCACAGTGACATGTTGAACTATTGCTTTGCAGAATCATCTGAGGCAGAAATCAGTAGGGGTTTGAATTTCCTGGTGGTTTTTCCAGAGAATGTGGCCTACTTTTACCCCGAAGGCCCTCAGAACCAGGTGCAGGTGACTGCTCTGTACCGCGACACCCACGTCACTGTTAACATATCCAGCCAAGTCCAGAGTCGGACTCTGAGCGCCGCTGAGACTCAGCGCTTCTTCTTCTACCGCCAAGACGAGCTGCGCCGGAAGCATGTGTCCAACAGGGTGGTCCAGGTGAGCAGCACCAAGGTCATCGTGGTCCAAGCCCTCAGCCTCAAGGCCGACAGCGTCCAGAGCGCTCTGGTTCTGCCCACAGAGAGACTAGGCACTGATTACCTCATCCCGCCGATACCCAGAATCCAAGGCACCACTGATCCGGCCGACGCAGTCAGCGTCAACGTGACGGAGCGAGGCCCCTTCAGGCTTGTCGTCGTCAACGCGGACAAACAAAACAAAGTCATGCTGGAAGGTGATGTCATCGCAGAGTCAGAGCTGGAGCCGTATCACGCCGCTCAGTTTTGGCTGACGGTCGACGACGCCTGGACGGTCCTGAGGGTCCAACATCCGGCGGCGGTGCTGTTCAGTCACACTTGTGCCATGATTCACAATTGTAGCTGCTCTTTGCTGTACGCCACGCTGCCGCCTGCCACACAGCAGAGGAAGACTTTCTTCATCCCCATGGCGCTCTCCCGGAACCAAACCTCTCTGTTTCTGTCCCAAGAAGAACTGTCCACAATAGAGGACTTAGACCCAGACACCCCTCTGGTGGAGATCACTGGAAACGCCCTCCTCCACCGGCCTGGCATGCTCCTCCCACTCATCCCGGAGGCTGACTTTGCTTCCTGTTACGTCGTCACCGCCATTCCAAGCATTCAGAACTCTGCAGTGATCGTGGTCCACAAGGACCTCACTGACGGAGTCCATGTTGGCAGAGATGCTGCAGAGAACGCCGCGTGGGAGCAGCTAAAGGGGACGGATCACGTCTCCACAGTTGTTGAGTTGACGTCGGATACCGCCATCTGGCACAGTTCCCATAAAATTGCCGTCTACTACATGGGAGAGAGGGGCGGTGCTCTGTTTGGAAATCCGGCGCCTGCCGTCAGTCAGACCTCAGGTGAGTCCAAAAGGTAAGACAGGAAGACCACTTGTGTCTTTATTTGGACATCTGTGTCCTCAGCAGATCCCAGAGGCTGCGTCCTGTCACCTGACATTCTAGAAGTCGGCCAAGAGGCGGTAAGCTGGCAGGAGTCCGTCAAGTACTGCCGAGGCAAAAACCTGCAGCTGGTCAGCTTGTCCACGCTACCGCTGCAGAACTACGTCCACGCTAAAGTCCAGCAGTTACAAGACGTTGACCTTAGGCGGGCGTGGATCGGCTTGCGTCGTAGCTGGCTGACTGGAGAGTGGTACTGGCTCAACATGGCGCCAGTCACCGTCACCAGCTGGAAGGGAGCGCAGCCCAGCGGCGCACAGGGCAGCCAGTGTGGGACCGTGAGTCTAGAACCGGGTCAGGACTTTAGCTGGAACGATGAAGACTGTTGCCAACCAGTCCGTCCCATTTGCTACCGTGGACCGGTTCTCTTCCCCGTGGAGTAGATCTCATGCTAGTGTGTATGTGTATGTGTATGCGTGTGTGTGTGTGTGATACCTGATACATTAAGACCTTGTCCTGGACATTTAGTTGACAGCTACTGTAGGGCTTTTAGCTCGATGCCTAGCACTCTCATTCTGAGGACCCATGCTTTGAGCCTTGGCAGGACCAGGCAGATTTTTACGTGTGCGTGTACAGAGAGAGATGAAATGAGGATTAAAAATCTTTATTGGACTTTGTCAAAATGTGTGGGTACCAAGTTCGGGGCGGGTCACTTGTACCACAGTGCTCTGGCCTGAATGAGCCACACCCCCAGCCCCACCAGCAGGATGGCCTTCGACCCTAGAGACAAGGACAGAAGCAGCAATAGAAGGGGTGGTACCCCGGTATCAGTTGGCAGGGTCCGTGGGGACAGCAGATACATCATGGCCTTGTCTTTGCCAAGCGGGTTGGAGGCGCTGCATGTGATCTGCTGTCCGAGTTTCACGCCTGGCAGTTGGCTGACGGTGAGGTAGCTGGTAGCGTCGCTCTGAGTTGTGGCTGTAGAACCTTCCAGAAGGCGGTCCGGCCCTAGCCACTGGATGTCGGGCAGCGGCGAGCCCTGGACCTGGCACAGAGCCGTGTAGCCAACGTGCTCCCCGCCCTCCACCCACAGAGACACGATGCTGGGAACAGCTGTAGCAAACATAGACAAAAGTGAAGGACGGTGCCGTCTTCAATGGGACCTCGGGTCTTCACCGCTCACCCTCCACTCTCAGAAGGGTCCCCATCTTGTCCTCAACGCTTATGTCCTCGTGACCCTCCACCTCTATGCCGCAGTAGTAGCGGCCGCTGTCCTGCAGGGCGGCGCCGTTGATGCGCAGCGACAGATCATGCTCGCGCGGGTCGCCCTCGAGTCGGTACCGCTGGTCCTGCTGCGGTCCGGGCTCGCAGGCGGGGGCTCCCGCCAGACTGGCACAGCGGTAGACGACTTCGCCGTGACCCTGCCGCCACAGCACCCGCACAGAGGAATGCTGGGAATGCGGCGGGTGGAGGAAGGTGCACGGCAGCACCGCAGGGTAACCCTCCATGGCCCGCACCTCCGCCTGCATGCGCACGGACCAGTCGCTACCCTTAGAGCCTGTGTACATCGACGCATTAATCTATCGGTCTATCATGAATAAATACACACACTTTAGAAACACACAATAACAAACACACCAGCACTGATACAGTGCAGGTGGGTAGTTCAACTCACCTTCACTAGCAGCAAACAACAACGCAACGCTCAAGACAACCTCCATGGCGGACCAGTGTGTGTGCGTGTGTGTGTGTGTCTTTCCATTGCGACTTTTGCGGAAGCTTTGTCTGCATGAAACATCGCCACAAGACACGTGAGTCAAAGGTCAAAGGAAGTGGTGTTGACGAACCAGGTTCTTGAGGTCCACTTTGAAACTACAACGGTCAGCACGGTGAATGACTATGCAGTACGGTAGTAGTTATATGTTGGGATTTTAATCCCCACCATATTTGTGTATGCTAACTGTCACACGGCACAGATAGGCAAAGGTGGCTACAGTAGTCAAAATTGTACTTAAGTAAAAGTACCGTCACTTTAGAACAGGAGTTCTTTACCTTTTTCCACTAATGGCCGCACACTGCAAAATGAAAGCATGCGAGGGCCAATTTTGATATATTTCATTTTAAAAACCAATATTTTTTTACATTTAGGGCTCCCCTCAAGTTAGGACACGGGGGCTGGGCAAGGTCTTGGTCATAATAATGTTAAAAATAAATGAAAATAAGTTTTAAAAAAATGTATTCACACTTAAATCTCGAGAGCAACTTCAGGTCTTATTTTTATTATTTTTTTATGTTTTATGCTCTTATTGTCAAAACACTGTTTTATATATGGCAAAAACACAACATATGCAATATTTTCCTCAAAAAAAAATTCTAAGTGGAATATTTAATTGCAGTCTTAAATAGGTCAATAATTCAGAACATTGATTTTAATTCATTAATATTTGTTGAGCAATGGGGATCCAAAAGGGCCCCAAATTTAAAGTGTCAAAAATGTGTTGTTTTTTTTAAAAACTTTTAACCCAACTTCATATCTACCCACCGATTGTAGGTTTTTATTTGTTCATGTTTTTTTGGTTTGTTTTATGTACCCCAAAAAATATTTCAAAGTGGAATATTTGATGTGAAGTAATTGGAGCCTTTAATAGGTCAATAATTCATAACAACATTGATTTTAATTGATTATTATTTTTTGAGCAATGACAGCTTTAAATTAAAAACAGCCTGCATGGCAGCTTTGTGTTATTAGAGTCAAAAATTGCAACTTTTTCTCCACTTGATAAGTAAATAAATATAAATAAATATATTTTTATGTTTAAATACTATTTTTAGCATGTGCCGCCCGCGGGCCGCAAATAGCCCCCGGGCCACACTTTGGACACCCCTGCTTTAGAGGAATATGACTCAAATAAAAAGTCAAAAGTTGTCATCCAAATATATATTTGTGTAAGAGTAAATAAGTATCCAGTGAAAAAAACTACTCGAGTACAGAGTAACTACAATTGTAAATAACTTTTGGTTTATTTAGTAGCTGGTACTTACAATACAACTGTAGTGTGTGTGTGTGTGTGTGTGTGTGTGTGTGTGTGTGTGTTTGTGCGCGCGCGTGTAAGAGAGAGATAGAGAGACACACTACTACAGTATGTACTACAAGAGATGCACATTTTACGGTCACTTATGACCAGGGACGTGCACATGATTATAGAGGGGCAGAGGCTCAAAGTCAGAAAAGGGCAGGACATTTTTTTTTGGTCCTTTACACAATATGGAAATTAATGTAAAATTTAATTTGCTAATAGGAAACTAACTACTTAGCTGTGTGTCCTTTGTAGGTAAAAGTGATTGCCATTTCTTTTGTGTCAACAAATTATTGTCATAGTGAGTTCATTCACATTATCATAGGCTTGGAAGACATGAAAAGCAACAAAACACTGGTTTATTATTAGGCTATTTATTGTTAAAGATAAGCACTTTAATATTGAACATTGCAACATGAACTTTGAAAAAAAATACAAAAATAAATACCCAAATGGAAAAAACTTCAATGTGAAAATCTGTCCTTCTTCCCTTAACTTGATGAAAACACCAGCAAGTTGTAACTTATGGTCTTTCTCACTTAATGCTCAGACTAAACAACTGAAACGCAATACAGGGCCAAAAATATGGACCAGGGGCCAGTAGAGGGCTGTAGGATGGAGGCCACCCATACCCAAATATGCTCCTCAATGTAAATTCAGGGCTTCCATGAAATGCTATGAAATCAGTGCACAATCAGTAGCCAAACCTTCTGGGGGCCTTAAAGCAGCAACCTTCTGGGGGCCATGTCCCTGTAGATGTTGATCACATCATTGTGATTTATGACCACGTCTTTTTCAATGGAGAGGAGAAGGAGATCAGACAGCCTCTCTTCTGTGCATAGGCCTCTGAGTGAGTTTTTGACCAGCTTCAGTTTAGAAAAAGACCTCTCTACTGTGGCAGAGAGAAATGTGAGAGAAATGTGATCCGCCGTAAACACAGTGCATTTTATTTTGAAAATTAACCCGGTGTTTTATTTTGTATTTTGTACACTACTTCCTGTCCCGCACGATCCGCTCTGCTCTGTGCGGAATTGATGTGCCGTGCTCAATCGATGCGCCGTGCTCCGACGTCAGGCAAAAACAGAAGCTGACACATTGAATAATAGAATAATACAGCGTTTTTCTGAAATATTACCCATATTAGATGCTGAATAAGTGGACGGCGACTAGACCATAACTCACAGGTTCAAGTTGCTCCACTGTCACGTCTCAGGGGCGCAGTTGCCTCTCTCTCCTCTCACTTACTCACTCACTCGCCCTCTCTCCATCTGTCTGGCGGAAGCGGCAGGCTCAAAAAACCCGGTATTACAAGAAAACGTGGAGTTTTTGTACCACAGTTTTTTTGTTTGTTTATTTTTTTACATCCCTGACAGGAATTTATTAATGTTGTTTAAAGAAAAAAAAAAAAAAACACACACACAGGCAGAGGGCATTTTTTAAGACGAGGCAAAAAAGGGCAGGGGCTCAAGCACCCATAAGGCCCTACGTGTGCACGTGCCAGCTTATGACATTATAACATGGCTATTGTTAGCATTAGCGCAGCTAAAACATAAAAAGAAAATCTAATTTAGATCTAATTTGATTAATTTAATTAATCCAATTTCTAACAAATTTTCTGTAGTTGAACGTGGAATTCTTGTAGGCTTAAAAGTGAAAATTTCTACTGACACAGATGACAGCACATGATATAAATGTTCTTTTCATAGTTTTTAAGTAAATATTGAAGAGGTGTGATGATGTCATGTCACTTTTTACCATGTGTACTTTGGCAGCGGTTTATGTGACTGCCAGGCTCCGTTTGATTGGCAAAATGGAGTAAAACATCACTAGTGCTTACTTTGTATTGGTAAAAGTGTCATGTGAACATCCCCGCTGAAAGAAGTCTCTCTGACAGACCAAAAGTCGTTTTTGCTCGCAGTAATCAATAGAATATAAATAAATACAAATACAAGTAGGGATCGGATTGAAAGTATTGCTATTATTATGTCCGTGAAAAGAAGAAGGTAAATGCTAAATAATGCTTGCAGCTGCTTTGGTAGGAGCATATAATGTTGCACTCCTGTTCATGTTTTATAGGAACTAGTGTGTGGGTGTGACTTCCATAAAACACTCATTTCCTTCCTGAATAACTCATGTCATGTTTTGCATTGATGCAGTGAGACTTGGATCAACATGATCGTGGGTTTCCTTGTGGTTCTGAGCACACTCATCCCAGGTGAGTTCCGCTTCTGGTCCACTGACCCCGAAGGTGGTCCTGATTGAAAGGGCGCACATGTATGCTGTATGCGTCCAACATATGTTTAACATTACATTACACATGCGGGACAAGCGGTAGAAAATGGATGGATGGATGGATGCTTCACTGATGAGAGAATTTGGCGATCACCGTTTTGTTCTACTACTTTCAGTGGTCCTTGAACTCACCGTAGTTTGTTTACATGTACGACTTTCTCTTTTGCGGCTCCAGATGGATGTTTTTTTTTGTATTATTGGTCCAATATGGCTCTTTCAAGATTTTGGGTTGCCGACCCCTAGGTCAGGCTATCCCCGTGCAACCAGAATGAGCTTTCCAACCTGTAACTTATTTCAACAAGAATTAATTAATGAACTAAATAATCTATTTATTAACAAGTTACATCCACAGGGGATCAGACTGTTACATCCACCGTGTATTAGACTGTTACATGCTCAGTGCAATATACTGTTACATCCATAGTGCAAAAAAATGTTACATCCACCGTCCATTGGATTGTTACATCCACAGTGCATTAGACTCTTACATCTACAGTGCATTAGACTGTTACATCCACAGTGCATTAGACTGTTACATCCACAGTGTAATAGACTGTTACATTCACAGTGCATTAGACTGTTACATCCATGGTGCATTAGATTGTTACACCTGCAGGGCATTAGACTGTTACACCTGCAGTGCATTAGACTGTTACATCCACGGTGCATTAGACTGTTACATTCAAGGTGCATTAGACTGTTACATCCAAGGTGCATTAGACTGGTACACGCACACTGCATTAGACTAGTATATCCAAGGTGCATTAGACTGTTACATCCATGGTGCATTAGACTGTTACATCCATGGTGCATTAGAATGTTACATTCACAGTGCATTAGACTGTTACATCCAAGGTGCATTAGAATGTTACATCCAAGGTGCATTAGACTGTTACATCCACTGTGCATTAGACTGTTACACCCGCAGCCCATTAGATGGTTACATCTATGGTGCATTAGACTGTGACATCTTAAGTGCATTAGAATGTTACATCCAAGGTGCATTAGACTGTGACATCCTAAGTGCATTAGAATGTTACATCCAAGGTGCATTAGACTGTTACATCCACATTGCATTAGACTGTTACATCCATGGTGCATGAGACTGTTACATCCAAGGTGCATTAGAATGTTACATCCAAGGTGCATTAGACAGTTACATCCACTGTGCATTAGACTGTTACACCCGCAGCCCATTAGACGGTTACATCTATGGTGCATTATACTGTTACATCCTAAGTGCATTAGACTGTTACATCCAAGGTGCATTAGACTGTAACATCCACAGTGCATTAGACTGTTACATCCATGGTGCATTAGACTGTTACATCCAAAGTGCATTAGAATGTTACATCCAAGGTGCATTAGACTGCTACATCCACTGTGGATTAGACTGTTACACCCACACCCCATTAGATGGTTACATCTATGGTGCATTAGACTGTGACATCCTAAGTGCATTAGAATGTTACATCCAAAGTGCATTAGACTGTGACATCCTAAGTGCATTAGAATGTTACATCCAAGGTGCATTAGACGGTTACATCCACAGTGCATTAGACTGTTACATCCATGGTGCATGAGACTGTTACATCCAAGGTGCATTAGAATGTCACATCCAAGGTGCATTAGACAGTTACATCCACTGTGCATTAGACTGTTACACCCGCAGCCCATTAGACGGTTACATCTATGGTGCATTATACTGTTACATCCTAAGTGCATTAGACTGTTACATCCTATGTGCATTAGAATGTTACATCCAAGGTGCATTAGACTGTTACATCCACAGTGCATTAGACTGTTACATCCACTGTGCATTAGACTGTTACATCCACAATGCACTAAACTGTTACAGCCACAGTGTGATATGCTGTTACATCCACAATACATTAAACTGTGGGGGGGTATTTAATTTTTTTTTTTTCCATAAAAAAATACAATCATGTGTGCTTACGGACTGTATCCCTGCAGACTTTATTGATCTATATTGATATATAATGTAGGAACCAGAAATATTAATATCAGAAAGAAAGAACCCTTTTGGGCAAATGAGTGTGAATGAGGGTAAATGGGGGAGGGAGGTTTTTTGGGTTGGTGCACTAATTGTGAGTGTATCTTGTGTTTTTTATGTTCATTTAATTTAAAAAAATATATACACTACCGTTCAAAAGTTTGGGGTCACCCAAACAATTTCGTGGAATAGCCTTCATTTCTAAGAACAAGAATAGACTGTCGAGTTTCAGATGAAAGTTCTCTTTTTCTGGCCATTTTGAGCGTTTAATTGACCCCACAAATGTGATGCTCCAGAAATTCAATCTGCTCAAAGGAAGGTCAGTTTTGTAGCTTCTGTAATGAGCTAAACTGTTTTCAGATGTGTGAACATGATTGCACAAGGGTTTTCTAATCATCAATTAGCCTTCTGAGCCAATGAGCAAACACATTGTACCATTAGAACACTGGAGGGATAGTTGCTGGAAATGGGCCTCTATACACCTATGTAGATATTGCACCAAAAACCAGACATTTGCAGCTAGAATAGTCATTTACCACATTAGCAATGTATAGAGTGTATTTCTTTAAAGTTAAGACTAGTTTAAAGTTATCTTCATTGAAAAGTACAGTGCTTTTCCTTCAAAAATAAGGACATTTCAATGTGACCCCCAACTTTTGAACGGTAGTGTATATTATTTTTCTATTTCTTGTGCGGCCCGGGACCACTGGTCTATGCTACCCTAACCCTGATTGTTGATTGGCAACACTAAATTGGCCCTATTGTGTGAATGTGAGTGTGAATGTTGTCTGTCTATCTGTGTTGGCCCTGTGATGAGATGGCAACTTGTCCAGGGTGTACCCCGCCTTCCGCCCGAATGCAGCTGAGATAGGCTCCAGCACCCCCGCGACCCTAAACGGGACAAGCGGTAGAAAATGGATGGATGGATGGATACCCTGACCCTTTTGACTTGTGCAGGCGGTGTCTCAGTGTCCACGTGGAGCATGAACGCTTCCAAGGAGACTGAGGCGATAAGAGGACAAGACGTCGTCCTCACATGCTCCTTCACTCATCCCAAGCAGGATCACTATGCCGGCAACATCATGGTCGAGTGGTCCAAAGACTCCAAACAATCCGGAAAGCCTTTCTTTGCGTGCTCCATCCAAAACATCTCCTCAGTGAACCTCAGGGCCTGCTCATGGTCAAGGTACTCACTGCATGGCGACCCGCGACAAGGGGTGCTGTTGCTTCTTATCGAAAGGGTCCAGCCGAACGACGAAGGCGAGTACTCGTGCCGTATAAAACTGGACAACAAGAACGAGATGGAGAAGACGATGGTGCTAAAGGTCGTAGGTAAAGATTGAAATGAACATGATGGAGAAGTTTCAGAGAGTCAGCACATGTGCATCTTCCTTCTTTCCTTGCTCTCCCGGCAGAGAAGCCGGAAATCCTCAGCTTGTCATTGGTCAATGACAGCGCCCCCCAGAGGCTGCAGTGTGTCACAGCGGGCAACCCCCTGCCCAACATCACCTGGCTGTCCACCTCCAGGGGTCCCATATTAGCTGAGAAGGAGAAAAAGGAAGGGTACCGGCTGACCAGCTGGGTCCCTTACGAGGTGGGGGACCGGGTCACGTGCACGGCGACGAGTCGATTGGGTCGGGCTGAGCGGACCCTGCAGCCCCCCTCAAACGCTCTGACCGTCGCACTGATAGCGGGCGGCGGCGCTGTGCTTCTGCTGCTGGCCACAGGGGGCGTCGTGCACCTGCTGAGGCGCAGAGGTGAGCGGCTCCCTAAGTATGACATTATCAGGGGGCGTGACCGGGCTGTGACTTGACCACTCAACTCGCTTGTTTCCTTCATCGAAACACGCCCCTTCTGTTCTCATTTGCATATTACTCTCACATGAATGGGCGTGGCCATTCTCTCTCTCTCTCTCTCTCTCTCTCTCTCTCTCTCTCTCTCTCTCTCTCTCTCTCTCTCTCTATCCTGGCACACTCCCAGTGCACCCGATGGTGGTCCACGGGGGTTCTAGAAGCTTCCATGTCTTCGCACACTCATCCACTTACTTTCATAATTGAATATGAATACTCATATTTTATTGAATATGAATAATAATATGAAAACTTGTTGCGTAGACTCCGGCAACACTCACTTACCACCATGAATTGATTTATGTGGACCCCGACTTAAACAAGTTGAAAAACTTATTCGGGTGTTACCATTTAGTGGTCAATTGAACGGAATATGTACTGTACTGTACAATCTACTAATAAAAGTTTCAATCAATCAATCAAAAACTCACGTGGGTGTGTTTGTGTGTCAAATAGAGGAGCGTTCACTGCACTGCACACATAGTCCAGCTGAGGGCGCTGTTGACTTTCAGGCAGTTTACTCCACTGTTGTGCTTCCTGTTTCCGGTAAGTGGCCTTTTTCTCTCTACCTTTTTTTTCATTTTTTTTTATTTTTTATTGAACAACAAACATACATTTAAAATTCACTCAACAGTCAAGGCACTTTCACCAAGGAAAGAAAACAAAAGCAAATACAGATATAGTATTAAATATAAAATAATAAAAAAAGACAAAAAGGGCTACCTAAATCACTTTAAATGTTTTAAACAAAAATATCAATTTAAGCGCTTTTGTACTCTTAATTATTTTCCAAGATTTGATTGATAATTGTAAACCATTAAGTCAATTAGAAAATCTAGGCCTTACTTTCATAAATCGACATTTATGAAGAAAACATTTTGCCTGGAGCATAATTACCATGAATTGATTTACGTGGACCCCGACTTAAACAAGTTGAAAAACTTATTCGGGTGTTACCATTTAGTGGTCAATTGAACGGAATATGTACTGTACTGTGCAATCTACTAATAAAAGTTTCAATCAATCAATCAATCAAAAACTCACGTGGGTGTGTTTGTGTGTCAAATAGAGGAGAGTCCACTGCACTGCACACATACTCCAGCTGAGGGCGCTGTTGACATTCAGGCAGTTTACTCCACTGTTGTGCTTCCTGTTTCCGGTAAGTGGCCTTATCTCTCTACCTTTTTTTTATTTGTATATTTTACTTTTTTTTTTTATTGAACAACAAACGTACATTTAAAATTCACTCAACAGTCAAGGCACTTTCAACAAGGAAAGAAAACAAAAGCAAATACAGATACATTATTAAATATAAAATAATTTAAAAAAAGACAAAAAGGGCTACCTAAATCACTTTAAATGTTTTAAACAAAAATATCAATTTAAGCGCTTTCGTACTCTTAATTATTTTCCAAGATTTGATTGATAATTGTAAACCATTAAGTCAATTAGAAAATGTAAGCCTTACTTTCATAAATTGACATTTATGAAGAAAACATTTTGCCTGGAGCATAATTACCATGAATTGATTTACGTGGACCCCGACTTAAACGAGTTGAAAAACTTATTCGGGTGTTACCATTTAGTGGTCAATTGAACGGAATATGTACTGTACTGTGCAATCTACTAATAAAAGTTTCAATTAATTATTATTATTAATTATATTGACAAATATTTCTATGTTACAGTTGTATATAAAAATACAAATTCTGATCTCTTCTATAGAGAATGGGGACATCTCCACACCCTTGTTTCCTTATCTCTCTACCTATCTATCGAGCTGTCCAGCGCATGGTGCTTTGCTCAGGCCGGATGGGGACCATTTCAAGCTCACTGTGTAGAAACCCGTGAGAAGCCGGTAATGTGTGGGGATGTGGAAAGGCCCGGTACCGATCCGTGGATCGATTGGTACCAGGCCGCACAAGAAATTAAAAAAAAAAACAATAATATTTTTTATTTTTATTAGATCAACATAAAAAACACACACTTACAATTAGTGCACCAACCCAAAAAACCTCCCTCCCCCATTTACACTCATTCACACAAAAGGGTTGTTTAAAGTTAAAGTTAAAGTACCAATGATTGTTTCTTTTTGTTATTAATATTTCTGGTTCCTATATTATATATCAGTATAGATCAATACAGTCTGCAGGAATACAGTCCGTAAGCACACATAATGGTATTTTTTTATGACAAAAAATAAATAAAATAAATGCCATTTCAAATGGAATCCCACAAGGTAGCTCAATTAGTCCAATACTGTCTAATATAATGATATGATAGAGATATTGGATTATCACTATATGCAGATGATGAAACGAGGGAGAAATGTCAGACAAATTGTCAGATCTATATAGGATTCAATTGATAAAGTGAAAGACTGGTCATATAAGTGGGGTTTTAAAATGTCTGTATGCTAGACATGCTTCATGATTATTACAAAGAAACGCAAGGTCTGTGACGTCAACCGGATAATATATGGACAAAACAATAAGAGAGTTAAAGAATTTAAATATCTTGGACTGTGGTTTGATGAAAGATGTCTCTGGAAGACACATGTCAATAAAATTGAGACAAAGTGCAAGAAGGTACTGAATCTCATGAGGTCAGTCTCAAGCTACAACTGGGGAGCAGATAAACAGTCTTTGTTGGGCCTTTATAGGGCACTGATCAGGGCATGTTTGGTCAAAAATTCAAGCAGAAGCTTGTGGATGGCTACCAAAAGCGCCTTATTGCAGTGAAACTCGCCAAGGGACATGTAACCAAATATTAACATTGCTGTATGTATACTTTTGACCCAGCAGATTTGGTCACATTTTCAGTAGACCCATAATAAATTCATAAAAGAACCAAACTTCATGAATGTTTTTTGTGACCAACAAGTATGTGCTCCAATCACTCTATCACAAAAAAATAAGAGTTGGAGAATTTATTGGAAACTCAAGACAGCCATGACATCATGTTCTTAACAAGTGTATGTAAACTTTTGACCACGACTGTATATTCCAGAAGTTGAGGTGTCAATCTGTAAAAGAATCGCTAATAAGCTGTCAGTTTTCACAGCGGAAATGATGGCTATCATACTAGCACTACAACGGGTAGAGGAAATAAAACCGCTGAGAGCAGTCATTTGCTCAGACTCTGCTGCAGCTATGGAAAGTCTAACTGCAAAACAGACTTGTAGAGACGATTTGTTGTTAGATGTGCATGTATTACTTTTTAGAATTCAAAGGACTGGTCTTGTGGTAGAACTATGTTGGATCCCGGCGCACATGGAATATGGGGCAACGAAAGAGCAGATGACATAGACAAGAGAGTACTCAAAATGGCGGACAATAAATCAATTAATTAAAATCCCAGTTGGAAGAGGGGAGGCAAAATCACTAATTAATACAGCAATTACGGAATCCCGGCAAAAACTGTGGGATTCTGGGAGGAAAGGCAGACACTTATACAACATCCAACAATCTATTAAAGGGGAAGAATATAGAGGAAAGTATAGGAGAGAGGAGGTGGTATATACTCGACTTAGGTTAGGACACACTGGACTCAGGGCAACATTATACTTTTTAGGCAAAGTGGCAACAGATAAATGTGAGGTATGTGGGGTGGTGGAAAATGTGCAGCATGTGCTGATAGAGTGTAGGAAGTACAGGTTGCAGAGGAAGGCACTAAGGGACACATTGTACAGTCTATAGGTAGGGGATGCAGTTTAAAGGCAATTCTAGGGAAAGAATGTAGCAAGGCTCTGATGGGATATCTTAAGATCACAGGTTTAAAAATTAAAGTGTAGTTTATATATATATATATATATATATATATATATATATATATATATATATATATATATATATATATATATATATATATATATATATATATATATTAGGGCTGCGAATCTTTGGGTGTCCCACGAGTCGATTCAATATCGATTCTTGGGGTCACGATTCGATTATAAATCGATTTTTTTGATTCAACGCGATTCTCGATTCAAAAACGATAGTTTCCCGATTCAAAAGGATTCTCTATTCATTCAATACATAGGATTTCAGCAGGATCTACCCCAGTCTGCTGACATGCAAGCAGAGTAGTAGATTTTTGTAAAAAGCTTTTATAATTGTAAAGGACAATGTTTTATCAACTGATTGCAATAATGTAAATTTGTTTTAACTATTAAATGAACCAAAAATTTGACTTATTTTATTTTTGTGAAAATATTGGACACAGTGTGTTGTCAAGCTTATGAGATGTGATGCAAGTGTAAGCCACTGTGACACTATTGTTGTTTTTTTTTCTTTTTTATAAATGTTTAATGATAATGTGAATGAGGGATTTTTAATCACTGCTATGTTGAAATTGTAACTAATATTGATACTGTTGTTGATAATATTCATTTTTGTTTCACTACTTTTGGTTTGTTCTGTGTTGTGTTTGTGTCTCCTCTCAATTGCTCTGTTTATTGCAGTTCTGAGTGTTGCTGGGTCGGGTTTGGTTTTGGAATTGGATTGCATTGTTATGGTATTGCTGTGTATTGTTTTTTGGATTGATTAATTTAAAAAAAATAAAAAAATAAAAATAAATAAAATAAAAATAAAAAAATAAAAAATAAAATAAAAAAATAAAAATCTATTTTTGAAAAATGAGAATCGATACTGAATCGCACAACGTGAGAATCGCGATTTGAATTCGAATCGATTTTTTCCCACACCCCTAATATATATGGTTTTTTTTTTTTCTCTCCTCTTTTTTTATGTGTGGTGTTGTGTAAATACATATTTGATGTGTATATACGAACATAGTCTGTAACCTAAGTACTCATCCTGAGGATACACACTCCAGTACAGTAGGTAGCGGTATGCACCTCTAACGTTGGTTGAGACCCACCATAAAATGAAGAAGAAGAAGAAGAAGAGCTATCCAGCGTGATATAAAACAAAGGTGTCTGTATGTGTTTATTGTTGCAGTTGAGCGTGTCACGCGCCCACAAGGTGAGTCCACAAGTAGTCCACAAGCCTAGTCGCAGAATGATTAAAAGCATAACTTTTGTATTTTCAGAGACATTGCCGCCATGACAGGAAACGCCGCAGAGGTGGGTCGTTCTAATCTACAAGCTTCCGGTTATCAAATAAAGCTGACTAATGATTCGTGGACGATCCTTTTTTTATCTTTTTCTACTGCTTTTCCTGTCAAGGTCACAGATGAGCTGGAGCCTACCCCAGGTGTTCACCTGTCAATCAGACTGAAAGCGAGACAAAAGCAGGACAATCTTTCATAGATTAAAAACTGTTGCTTTTCCCCAAAAAAATAAATGTGTATTAATAGCACATATATATGTTGTCAATAAAGTAAAATGGATTGACAAATAACAAAGTTATGATTTATTTTCAATATGCAATGCATTGCCTTCTATTACCCTGAATGGCAAAGTGGCATTTCACCCATTGGTCAATTGTTTGAGGTTATCAGTAGACACTTTCCCAAGAAAATAGTAAAATGCCTATATTTTGGAAAACCTGCCGTTCAGAATATTAAAAAAAAAAATCTTATTTTTTTTAAATGATTAAATGAACAAACAAAATAAGGAATTTCCCTTATAATTCCTTAATTAAGAACAGGTTAAGCAACTGACATATCATATCAATACAAAACAAAATACATAGAGAGGGACAAGCGGTACAAAATGGATGGATGTACATTCCACATACAAAATGTTAAAAAAATTTAAAAGGTAAAAAGTATTTTTTTTTAAAGCATAAAAATAATGAAATTACAACAAACACATTAAATGACACAATAACATTACAACAAACTGATCTGAAATAAATCAAATTTAGACAAAAAATTCAGAGTGGAAAAGATATAAGAATTCAGTATGTACAAATGAATTGTAAATAAAAAACAGTGTATAAAAATTCAGTGTATAAAAATTTATTATGTAAAAATCCAGTGTAACTAAAAGTCAGTGTGTAAAAAGTGACTTTTTGCCATCCATCCATCCATTTTCTACCGCTTGTCCCTTTTGGGGTTGCGGGGGGTGCTGGAGCCTATCTCAGCTGCATTCGGGCGGTAGGCGGGGTACACCCTGGACAAGTCGCCACCTCATCACAGGGCCAACACAGATAGACAGACAACATTCACACTCACATTCACACTCTAGGGCCAATTTTTGTGTTGCCAATCAACCTATCCCCAGGTGCATGTCTTTGGAGGATCGATTGCTTCAGTCTTAATTTAGTGGGCCTTGACATTTGAAGCAACGAATATTTCTGCACTGAATTTATACACACTGAATTTTTAAAACACACGTATTTTGCTCACAAGTTTTTATTCAATGAAATTGTCAGCATAATTTTGGGTAAAACCAATCTGTCAAATGCAAAAATATTCAGTTACATGAATTCAATGTCCCAAAAAAAGTTTTCGGAATAATAGTTGTCAAATATTTGGAGGCCATCAGTAGATATTCTGGCGAAACAATGTTTTAAAAAAATAAATAGTTAAATGCTTCTATATTCTATAAAATATAATCTTAGGGGTACACTAAAACAATTTGACTTGACCTGGGAATGCATTATTATTATTATTTTTTTTTTATTCAGTGACACTTCTCTGTATGTGTGGGATTTTTATTTTTGTTGTTACCTTTTTTTCCCTTTTAGTTAGTTATTGTGATTCTCTATTTGCTTGTGGTGAAGAGGAAGTCAGTAGGTGGCTACCCACTGTGACGTAAATGTAGGACGGGGGGTGCGAGGGAGTGTTATTATTTTACTTTTATTATTTTTCTGTAATTTTTTTTATTTTAATGTCATTTTAATGTCATTTTATTTTTATTTTATTTTTTGTTGTTGTTTTTTTGTATTTTTTGTGTGTCTGTTTTCTCAGTACCTCTATTATGATTTCCCTATTAAATGAATAAATAAATCTAATACTAATAGAATGATAAATGACACAGTATGTTACTGCATACGCCAGCAGACTAATTAGGAGCCTTTGTTTGTTTACTTACTTCTAAAAGACAAGTTGTCTATTATGTTCATTATTTTATTTAAGGACAAACTTGCAATAAGAAACGTATGTTTAATGTACCTAAGATGTTTTGTTAAAATAAAGCCAATAATAAAAATAAAAAAATCTATTAAAAAAAAGCTACCTACCGTCAAGCACAGCACGAGAGTAACTGGCTTCTGCACATGCGCAAACGGAGTAAATTGAGCCGTTTTTTATTTTTTTTAAAAAAATTTTTTTAATTGCCATCCAGCATCAGACATTCCTATCCATTACATCATATTCACATAAATCATATATCTATTGTCTGCCCTAAATGTCAAAATATTTTTGTTTATATCCCATCCATACCACCCCCCCCAAAAAGAAAGAAACAAAAAAACAACAACAAAGTAATATCTACAAATACATCGATTAAATAAACAAAAAATCAAAAACAAAAAAAGGAAATAATAATACATTAATAATAATGATAAATAAAATAAAATATAAACATATATATATATATATATATATATATATATATATATATATATATATATATATATATATATATATATATATATATATATATATATATATATATATATATATATACATACACACACACACACATATATATATATATATATATATATATATATATATATATATATATATATATATATATATATATATATATATATATATATATATATATATATATATATATATATATATACACATACATACATAGCCGTTTTTTAAATGTTTTTTTGTAAAAAAAATTTGGAGAAGTAACACAAACATAGAAATAAAATTAAAAAAATACCAAGAAAGAACATATGCGAGGAATAATACTGAAATAAAATAAAAGTATCAGACTATATCATTATATTGTCTTTGATGGGGATCGTTTTAATAATTTTGTTTTATATATTAAAAAACCTAATGTTTTAATTCAGAATAAAACAAAAACATATTTGGTATGCTAACACTCTTGATTTATGAATTTGAAATGTACCCCAGAAACAGTTTTGTTGCATTTGTAAAATAATTTTAACTCAAAGATCGTACGGTGAGTAGTAAACATGAACGTTCAGTCCAAAACCATGAATTGATTAACGTGGACCCCGAATTAAACAAGTTGAAAAACGTATTCGGGTGTTACCATATAGTGGTCAATTGTACGGAATATGTACTGTACTGTACAATCTACTAATAAAACTCTTAATCAATCAATCAATCAAAACAACTGGGAGAAGGGAGTAAATCGAGCCGTAAAAGTGCTTCCTGCTGCAGCAGGCATTTCTTGTGAAATACTTCTCCGGAAGTGGGCGTGTCGTCCGTGCTTTTGTTGTGAAACGCGTCCCCGGAAACGTGCGCATGAACTACTTGGGCTTACATTTGGGCGCGTGCACTTGCAGGCTCTTCCCTCGACCGACGAGACTTTCTTCCCACCAGCGTTCTCCTCCTTTCCGCCTTAAACTTCCCGAGTCCGAAAAGCCGCCATGTCGCACACCGTCATCACGACCACTTCCGCCTCCGACGGCTTCTTTCACGCGGGATACTGCAGGACCATCCCGGGTCTGCTCAAAGTGTCCCAGATGGTGAGACCCTGAAGTCACGTGAGCGCCTGAAACAAAATGATTATGACGAGGATTATAACGGCTCTGGCGTTAGCATTAGCATTAGCATCATCCTCATGACAACAAGAGGGTGCATCCTGTGGGTGTGGCTCTCTCACACACACACACTCTCTCACACACACACATGCACACATTTCACGTGCTAGTTAGCTAGCAGCATCAGATGGCGTAACCGCTGTGGTCCCTAGGTGGCGCTGTTCATCGCCTTCCTGTGCGTGCACTGCGCCCACGGGTGGCCCAGCTGGGCGGCCTCCCAGTTCTTCGAGGTGGTCTCTGTGTGGTTCCTGGTGGCCCTGCTGCTCTTCTTCCTCATGCACCTGTTCCGGCTGCAGGCCAAGATGCCGTGCATCAACTGGCCCCTCACGGTAGGCGCCTGTGGCGTGTGAACCCCCCCCCCCCCTCCTCCCGCACACCACGCCTCACGTGGTCTCTCCCACAGGAGTTCTTCCACTACTCCGTGGGGACCGTCCTCGTCCTCATCGCCTCCATCGTGGCGGTGGTGAAAAGTGGAGGAGTGTCAGCGTTGGTGGCGGCGTCGGTATGCCCGCTTGTGGGAACGCCGGTGTTGTGCCGGATAATGCACCCCCGCCGTAGAATGCACCCCCTGACGCGGGAGCGCGCTTACGTCACCCGTCTCGAAAAGTCTCTTTCGGCATAAAAAAGTACATTGTGGATGGATTCAAAATTGTGAGCCTTTATTGATATCGCCGTCATTCAGGCTATTCAGATAAGGCGAAAACAATAACCATTTAAAGGTCTACTGAAATGAGATTTTCTTATTTAAACGGGGATAGCAGATCCATTCTATGTGTCATACTTGATCATTTCGCGATATTGCCATATTTTTGCTGAAAGGATTTAGTAGAGAACATCGACGATAAAGTTCGCAACTTTTGGTCGCTGATAAAAAAGCCTTGCCTGTACCGGAAGTAGCGTGACGTCACAGGTTGTGGAGCTCCTCACATCTGCACATTGTTTTCAATCACGGACGCCAGCAGCGTGAGCGATTCAGACCGAGAAAGCGACGATTACCCCATTAATTTGAGCGAGGATGAAAGATTTGTGGATGAGGAAAGTGAAAGTAAAGGATTAGAGGGCAGTGGAAGCGATTCAGATAGGGAAGATGCTGTGAGAGGCGGGTGGGACCTGATATTAAAGATTAAAGTACCAATGATTGTCACACACACACTAGATGTGGTGAAATTTGTCCTCTGCATTTGACCCATCCCCTTGCAGCTGGGAATGACTAAAACAGTAAGTAAACACAAGACATATATATACTCTATTAGCCACAGCACAACCAGGCTTATATTTAATATGCCACAAATTAATCGCGCATAACAAACACCTCCCCCCTCCCGTCCATATAACCCGCCAATACAACTCAAACACCCGCACAACACACTCAATCCCACAGCCCAAAGTACCGTTCGCTTCCGCAAAGTTCATACAGCACATATATTTCCCCAAAGTTACGTACGTGACATGCACATAGCGGCACGCGCGGACGGGCAAGCGATCAAATGTTTGGAAGAAAACTGAGTACTCACGGTAGCGCGTCTGCTAGGAATGATGTTTGATAAGAAATTATCGAGTTCGAGCCTATTATCGAATCCTTTTATCGAACCGATTCCTTGTCGATTCTCTTATCGAGTCCAGATAGGTTGTTGTATATGGAAAAAAACACACAATATTTGGTTTAACAAAAGCTCACTTTTATTATATAAGAAAACAATTTAATCTAATAAATAAATATTGACTGTTAAACCCCTAAAAAAATCATATAAAATAAATAAATATTGACTGTTGTTACCCAAAGTATATTAAGTGGGATTTTTCAGAAAAACAAATATATACAGTAACACAAAAACAACCTGTCTCTGTGATCACTATAGGTGTATACATAATAATATAGTCTTAAATAAAATCAGTCCCTTGTGCACAAAACTGAAAATAATACAGCTCTCCAAAAAGTGCAATTCTGCTGCTATTTGACATAACTGTTTGTTATGATGCTTTGACATTTTTGCACTTTATTTCTTTATTGAAAGAAAATTCTATGAAGAGAAAAGTTGTTTGCAAACGTGGTTACAATGCTAAAAAATGAAAAGTTAAAGCTAAAAAAAGATATACACTTTATTGAGTTAACATTCTTTATAGGGGGAAAGATGTTATGAGCTGCTAGGGAATATAACAACTACACTACCCAGCATGCAACGGGAGTGACGAGCATGCGCGGTGGCCCCGAAAAGTGTTGTTGCATGTCGTCACCCGGTTAGGTTATGAGCACGCTGTGAAAGTAAACGTCAAGAACTCAGCCAACACGCCTCGTCTGCATTATTTATAATTAGACAGACAACACATATACGGTGTGATTTTGTTTTGTTTACAATGAAAGAAAAACAAAAGTTAAAAAAGGGAGATGTGTTGTATATATATGTATGTGCTGCGGTTGCTTTTAGAATGTTGCGACAGCTGCCGTAAAGGAGGTGCGTTGCTAGCCTGGTTGCTATGTTTCCAGGTGGTCGTAAAAGTGTTCGTCATGTGTTTGTACCCTGCTAAAATCTCTCAGTTAAGTTATTCATTGGATTATACCTTTTTGTTTTGAACTTTATTACACCTTGGAGCACTTTTTCCCGTCCATTTTTTTCCTGCTTTCGCTATCTGCGCCTAATGACTGAGCTACGTGACGTCATTTCTTGTGATGTCCCACGGAGCATTTCTGGTCGGGACGGGATTCGTTCCCAGGGATTCGAATAAAGAACCAACTCTTTTTCTTTACTATAGTGGTCTCGATAACGGGTACCGGTTCTCAAAAAGGGATTCGAGTCCGAGGACTCGGTTCTTTTCTTATCGAACAACCGGGAAAACCGGTTTCGAGTATCATCCCTAGCGTCTGCTATCCAACTCAAAGTCCTCCTGGTTGTGTTGCTGGAGCCAGCCGCTAATACACCGATCCCACCTACAGCTTTCTTCTTTGCTGTCTTCATTGTCCATTAAACAAATTGCAATAGATTCACCAACACAGATGTCCAGAATACTGTGGAATTTTGCGATGAAAACAGCTGTTTGTATTGGGACACAATGGTGTCCCAATACTTCCGTTCAATCCGTGACGTCACGCGCAAACGTCATCATACCGAGACGTTTTCAGCCGGATATTTCCCGGGAAATTTAAAATTGCACTTTATAAGTTAACCCGGCCGTATTGGCATGTGTTGCAATGTTAAGATTTCATCATTGATATATAAACTATCAGACTGCGTTGTCGGTAGTAGTGGGTTTCAGTAGGCCTTTAATATTGGAATATTTGCTGTCCTGAAAATGTAGTATTGTCTACCTTGACAGCTTACTGTAAAGAATATATACACCAAAGTAAACCTCTATATGTACTTTTTTAGAGACATCAAGGAGAACGAATGTTTGCTGATTCATTCTACGTGTTGTCGTGATCCAATACTCGTATTTTAAAAATATGACATTTTCTTTAACTTAAAGAAGCTCATGGGTGGATGGATGAATAAATAAATGAATGCACCTGATATCTACCATTGATTTGGTTTTAAGAAGTTTCAAATTGAACATTCACAAATAACGTTACCAAAAGTACCCGAAGTACCAGAGGTGGAGTTATGGTGGGGGTGCATTTTCAGGCAAGACGTTGATTCCACCTGCCTGAGAATGCACCCCCCATCTATCTCTGGCTAGGAACCTCATAGAGACATGACACTCACCCTGGTTACTCATCCTTACCCCCCCTGTATACAGTGAAAACCATGTGATGATCGGACCACCAGAAGTGGCGTTATGGGGGGGTGCATTTTCAGGCAAGACATTGATTCCACCTGCCTGAGAATGCACCCCCCGTCTATCTCTGGCTAGGAAGGTCATAGAGACATGACACTCACCCTGGTGACTCATCCTTATGGTTATTGTTTTCGCCTTATCTGAATAGCCTGAATGACAGCGAAATCATTAAAGGCTCACAATTTTGAATCCATCCACAAGTAAGGAAAACTTGGATTATTTCACCTTTTTATGTACTTTTTTATGCCGAAAGAGGCGATTTCAGCCACTTCGGTCATTACAGCCGAGTTTAGATATACTTTTCGAGACGAGTGACGTAAGCGCGCTCCCGCGTCAGGGGGTGCATTCTACGCCGGGGGTGCATTATCCGGCACAACACCGGCGCTGTTGCTAACTGGTTTAGCATGCTAACGGAAGTTTGCTCTGCCAGGTGTTTGGCTTCATCGCCGCCTTTCTGATGGCCGTCAGCTTGTGGACGTCTTACAGCGTGTCTTGTGGCCCCCAACAGACCGGTAGGTCCAACACCGAGGCGTTGCTCGCTTAACCCTTGTGTAATGTTCACATTGTTGTTACTCAGCCAGCGTTTGTGGGTCTGATGGACCCGTTGCATTTTGTGGCTTTTAATGCCTCACAATCAAACACTTTTATGTTAAAATACTGAACAGATGTTTACCTTATCCCAATAAGCATCTGTTCAGTATTTTATAGGGGTGTAACGGTACACAAAAATTTCGGTTCGGTACGTACCTCGGTTTAGAGGTCACGGTTCGGTTCATTTTCGGTACAGTAAGAAAACAACAAAATATACATTTTTGGGTTATTTATTTACCAAATTTGCAAAATCTTCCACCAAAAATATTTTTCTTAGTGGAATATTTGATGTGAAGTAATGGGAACCTTGGATAGGTCAATAATTCATAATAACATTGATTTTGATTCAATATTATGTTTTGAGGAATGACAGTTTGAAAGAAAAAAAAAACAGCTTTGTTTTATTAGTCAACATTGCAACTTTTTCTAAATAACATTTAACCTTTAAGCTTTTTTATTTCACTTTTGTTATGTTTTTGTTTATTTTAATAGTATTTTTAGAATGTGCCGTGGGCTTTAAAACATTAGCTGTGGGCGGCAAATGGCCTCCGGGGCAAAACTTTTGACACCCCTGCTATAGATAATAAAACATTAAATCTGATAAATCCATGGATAAAAAGCAGAGCCTAGCGACGCATGCGCGTTTATCATAACTCTCTCGCTCTCTCTGTCTCTGCCCCTCCCTCACCAATGCTGCTGCGCGCACACCTCCACAATTTGTTTTGTTTTTAACCCCTTCTTAACCCTGAACGTACATTGAACATACACGCAACCCTAACTCAAAATGCCGGACATTTGAGGCATTTAAGAAACTCCGCCCGGACAGCCCCGCAAAAGACGACATGTCCGGTGAAAAGAGGACGTATGGTCAGTCTATCGTAGCCCGTTAGCTGCTAGCATGCCGTGTGTTGTGCCTCGGTGTGCATTGTTTACATAACGTGCAGTACGCTACTTAATATGTCCATGTGGAAACTCGTTCGGTAAACCTCCAAACCGAACCGAAACCCCCGTACCGAAACGGTTCAATACAAATACACGTACCGTTACACCCCTATAAAATACTGAACAGATGTTTACCATACCCCAACAAGCATCTGTTCAGTATTTTAACATACAAGTGTTTGATTGTGAGGCATTAAAAGCCACAAAATGCAACGGGTCCATCAGACCCACAAACGCTGGCTGAGTAACAACAATATGAACGTTGCACGGAAAATTTCTCTGCCAGTTTCTGCATCCCTCAGGGATTCTTCTTTTGTGTTTCTGCACCTGCGGTTCCCACACAAGGTTGCAACATTGTTTGTCAACACTGTCTGCTCTCATTTTCTCGCACTTTTGACCCTCTGATGTTCTGTGTACCTACACTCTGTCCTCCTCCTGTCTAGGCCTGGTGTGTGTGTGTGTGTGTGTGTGTGTGTGTGTGTGTGTGTGTGTGTGTGTGTGTGTGTGTGTGTGTGTGTGTGTGTGTGTGTGTGTGTGTGTGTGTGTGTGTGTGTGTGTGTGTGTGTGTGTTACACAGAACATCAATTGCCACACTTCTATTAGCCCCTGGTCCAGTGGACCTGGACATCTTATATGTAATAGAAATGTGTAGGGGGGTGTATGATGTGTGTTCATTAAATATGTATTCTGATATATAAGGGTGTAACGGTACCCAAAATTTCGGTTCGGTACGTACCTCGGTTTAGAGGTCACGGTTCGGTTCATTTTCGGTACAGTAAGAAAACAACAAAATATAAATTTTCTAGTTATTTATTTACCAAAATTTGTAAACAATGGCTTTATCCTTTTAACATTGCTTTAAAATAGCTCTGTGTGTGATGGATGTGAGCCACCACTAGGCTGATCAGTGCAACCGCAGGCAGTCATGAATGCTAAGCATAACAATAACATACATATACACACAGGGTCGATTGCCAGGGTTAATGCAGTCAACATATATAAAATAAAAACTAAATAAGATAAGGCTCAGAATTGGTTTCTTAACAAAACCATTCTACATATAAAGTGCAACATTTCCACATATAAAGTGCAACATTAAACTGCTTCAAGTTGTTGCTCAGGGGCCGTATTTATCAAGCTTCTTAGAATTACTCCTAAGAAGTCTGCTAAGAGTTGACTTATGAGTAAAGAAATTCTTCGCTGAAAGCTGCACTTAAAAGTTAGTTATCAAGCGTGTTACTCACACTTTCAGCGAAATGTAGGACTGAATCTTAAGTGTCACACTCAGAGCTGAATTACGACATTACTATGTGCCGTAAACGAAATTTTAGGTGACGTCATTTCTGTGTCCATAGAAATGACCAATCACGGAAGGGAATCCCTTGTCTAAGAATAAAGAAATATCTTAGAAATATTTAAGTGGACAATGGGAGTGTATATTTTGACAATAAACTACAAAATAATACAAAACAAACGAACAATATTGGCAATGAATTAAAAATAAATGTTTCCTTTTCTTTCCAATTCATTAATTAGGCAACTAATTTGAAACTGGTGTGGGTGGCTCGTGATGTTGCTGATGAGATGACGCCCCTTATTACAATCTGTGACAAAAATAATACCCGCTCTGTCTAAACGATACCGTTTGATCAGCTGCTCGTCATCAAACAAAGCCAGGACATCCTTCCGCTCCCTGAACGTTCGCGCACGTCTCTCTCGCCTCAGTGCCATCCCCGCTGGCAACTCCTAACCACTTAGGACACCTCTGAAGGTCTCTTAAATATTGTGGAGAGTAGGAGTGATTCTTAGACTTAAGAAAGTTGATAAATAGCTTTTATTCTTAAGTTTGAGAGTAGGACTAAATTTCGCAAATTCTCAGGACTTAAGTGTAAAATGGCACTCTAAGACGCTTGATAAATACGGCCCCAGATTAAATAAAATGACAAAACTTTTCTTCTACATACAAAAAGTGCAACATTAAACAGTTTCAAGTCAACTCAGCCTCAGATTAACTTTTCTTTTTCCCCCCTCAGCCTTTAACCCTGGGGCCGTACTTATCAAGCTTCTTAGAATTACTCCTAAGTCTGCTAAGAGTTGACTTAAGAGTAAATAAATTATTCGCTGAAAGCTGCACTTAAAAGTTAGTTATCAAGCGTCTTACTCACACTTTCAGCGAAGTGTAGGACTGAATCTTAAGTGTCACACTCAGAGCTGAATTACGACATTACTATGTGCCGTAAACGGAATTTTAGGTGACGTCATTTCTGTGTCCATAGAAATGACCAATCACGGAAGGGAATCCCTTGTCTAAGAATAAAGAAATATCTTAGAAATATTTAAGTGGACATACCGTTTGATCAGCTGCTCGTCATCAAACAAAGATGAACGTTCGCGCACGTCTCTCGCCTCAGTGCCATCCCCTGCTGGCAACTCCTAACCACTTAAGACACCTCTGAAGGTCTCTTAAATATCGTGGAGAGTAGGAGTGATTCTTAGACTTAAGAACGTTGATAAAAAGCTTTTATTCTTAAGTTTGAGAGTAGTACTAAATTTCGCAAATTTTCAGGACTTGTGCCATCCCCTGCTGGCAACTCCTAACCACTTAAGACACCTCTGAAGGTCTCTTAAATATCGTGGAGAGTAGAAGTGATTCTTAGACTTAAGAACGTTGATAAAAAGCTTTTATTCTTAAGTTTGAGAGTAGTACTAAATTTCGCAAATTTTCAGGACTTAAGTGTAAAATGGCACTCTAAGAAGCTTGATAAGTACGGCCCCTGGTGACTTTCACTCAATTTTCATGTTTTTTGCCAGAGAAATCAGTTTATCCACATTGTCTGCAGAAAGAGCACACCTGCTTGCAGTTACAATGTCTCCCTTTCACTGGGCACAGAGCTAGCAGGTATGACGAGGTAGTGCCTGGCTAACTTGGCTATATATGGATATATGGGCTCATTGTTCTTCCACCATAGAAGTGGGTCCAAATCTAGTTTTTAATGCAATATGGTCTTAAATCTGCTGCTGTAAAAACACCAACTGCATTTGTTATTGCTTTAGCCCTGCCTGACTCGCTGAGGAGAGGCTGCTTGAATGCGGCGTTTGCACGACGCTCGTCTTTCTCTTCGTTGAAGCGATGTTATCCATTGTTGTATCGCACCGCGAAGCCGAAGTGTTCCCAAACGGGAGATCTTAATGAGGCAGGAGGGTCTTCCAGCTCTGGCTTTTGCATGTTGTAGTTGCCCGGTCGTTGCCAGCATGCCGTGTGTTGTGCCTCGGTGTGCATTGTTTACACAACGTGCGGTGCGCTACTTAATATGTCCGTGTGGAAACTTGTTCGGTGCACCTCCGTTCCGAACCGAACCCCCCGTACCGAAACGGTTCAATACAAATACACGTACCGTTACACCCTTACTGATATATGTTCTTCACAGAAAATGGGCCAAAGTCAGTGAGTCTCAGTTTGAAAAATTAATTATTTGTATCATTTTTCTTTGAGTAAAAAATGAAAATGGGTCCCACAGACCCGAACACCACACAAGGGTTAAACCACGGGGTGTCGCAGTCACATGTTTTTATGCTTACAGGTGTGACCGAGTAATTGGATGCAGGTCATGTGGGAACAAGATGGCTGCCTCTGCCCCCGGCTCGCTCTTCTGCCTAGCAACAAACATCAGAATGCGGTCGGTTGACAATTGGGGGCGCAGGTATGAGGAGCTGATCCAGGAGCAGCGTCTTGTTAAAAAAAACAAAAACAAAAAAAAATGGCAGAATGTCGGCGGTGCTCCAAAGAATCTTCTTCACGTCTTTGCGGACAACAACGCTTATTCTGCCTCCATCTTTGCTTGCAAGCATTCTATTAGACGTGCTAGCGTTCACTTCCTGCTTTTAGCGTTCACTTCCTCGTCCGACTCGGACGCACTTTGACTACTCCAGCGCTGTTAGCCTCCGCACGTCCGCTAGCATGCTAACTTAGCGAACGTGCGCTGCACTTGCTAGCATCCCGACCGCTTCTTTTAGTGATGTTTTATCAAATGTTCCGTTTTTAGGTTTGTTGCAAACCAACATTATTGACTGTTTAGGACAAGCACCAAGATCAATAATCTGTGCCAATCTTTGCACACGCAGCCTGCTGAGGTAGCGACGCGGGTCAGCGTGCACGGTGCTAGTACGGCCGCCATTTCTACTCCGCCGCCGAGACGTTTACAAGGGAGCCTGAAAGCACACGATCAATCAATCATGAAGACTGTTAGCAAATTGTCCCGATTTACCAACTGTATGTAATGCAGCTGAGATAGGCTCCAGCATCCCACACGACCCCGAAAGGGACAAGCGGTAGGAAATGAATGGATGTACACAACATGCTAATTCTAACCTGCTGTGCTACACTCGCACACTTACTTGGTACACTTATTCTTTTGAGTGCACAAGTGCGTTCACACTGTACGGTAAAATGCTGTCCAAATACTACCATAATGACCAACATTGAAATACAGTAGCTTAGTAGGCCTAAGTATTCATTAAAAACAAGACAGAGGTTTTATTCAACTTGTATATATTTAATATTTTTGGCCACCATGGTGACCAACAGTAAAGTACAGTAGCATAGTAGGCCTAAGTATTCATTATAAACAAGACAGAGGTTTTAGTGGTTAGAGTGTCCGCCCTGAGATCGGTAGGTCGTGAGTTCAAACCCCGGCCGAGTCATACCAAAGACTATAAATATGGGACCCATTACCTCCCTGCTTGGCACTCAGCATCAAGGGTTGGAATTGGGGGTTAAATCACCAAAAATGATTCCCGGGCGCGGCACCGCTGCTGCCCACTGCTCCCCTCACCTCCCAGGGGGTGAACAAGGGGATGGGTCAAATGCAGAGGACACATTTCACCACACTTAGTGTGTGTGTGACAATCATTGGTACTTTAACTTTAACTTTAACTTATTTAACAAGTACATTTAATATTTTTGGGCACCATGATGACCGTTAAAGTACAGTAGCATAGTAGGCCTAAGTATTTATTAAAAACTAGACAGGGGTTTTATTTAACAAGTATTTTTTATATTTATGTCACCATAATGACCAACATTGGAATACAGTAGCTTAGTAGGCCTAAGTATTCATTAAAAACAAGACGGAGGTTTTATTCAACAAGTATATATTTAATATTTTTGGCCACCATGGTGACCAACGATAAAGTACAGTAGCGTGGTAGGCCTAAGTATTCATTAAAAACAAGACAGAGGTTTTATTTAACAAGTATATTTAATATTTTTGGGCACCATGGTGACCAACGATAAAGTACAGTAGCGTGGTAGGCCTAAGTATTCATTAAAAGCCAGACAGAGGTTTTATATAACAGGTATATTTAATATTTTTGGCCACCATGGTGACCAACGTTGAAATACAGTAGCATAGTAGGCCTAAACATTCATGTAAAACAAGACAGAGGTTTTATTTAACAAGTATATTTCATATTTTTGCCACCATAATGGTTAAAATACAGTAGCGTAGTAGGCCTAAGTATTCATTAAAACAAGATAGAGGGTTTCATGTAACAATTTTTATTGATATTTTTGGCCACAATAATGACCAATATTAAAATACAGTAGCGTATTAGGCGTAAGTATTCATTGAAAACAAGGCAGAGATTTTATTTAAACAATTTTTATTAATATTTTTGTCCAACATAATGACCAACGCTATAGTACAGTAGCATAGTAGACCTAAGTATTCATTAAAAACAAGACAGAGGTTTTAACAAGTATATTTAAGATTTTTGGCCACCATGTTGATCAACGTTAAAGTATAGTAGATTAGTAGGCCTAAGTAGTCATTAAAAACCAGACAGAGGTTTTATTTAACAAGTATATTTAATATTATTGGCCACCATAATGACCAGTGTTGAAATATTGTAGCGTACTAGGCCTAAGTATTAATGGAAAAACAAAACTGGTTTTATTTAACAGGTATATTTAGTCTTTTGATCACCATAATGACCAATAATAAAATACAGTAGCGTAGTAGGCGTAAGTATTCATTGAAAACAAGGCAGAGGTTTTATTTAACAATTTTTATTTACATTTTGTCCAACATAATGGCCAATGTTAAAGTACAGTAGCATAGTAGGCCTAAGTAATTATTAAAAACAAGACAGAGGTTTTATTTAACAAGTGTATTTAATATTTTTGCCACCATAATGGTTAAAATACAGTAGCGTAGTAGGCCTAAGTATTCATTAAAACAAGACAGAAGTTTTATTTAACAATTTTTATTGATATTTTTGGCCACAATAATGACCAATGTTGAAGTACAGTAGTGTAGTAGGCCTCTGTATTCATTAAAAACAAGACAGAGGTTTTATTTAATATTTGTGCGAACTCACTCATGCACTCGGAAAGACGTAAGTGCAAGTACACGTGTACTAATTTGAACTGAAGGCTAATGCTAAAGGCTAACATTAGCCCGATGTTGCTACATGTGGACATGCTAAATGTGTTAGCGTGACAGTGGACTGCACATGTTTGTGTTGTGAAACACGACGATTGTAAAATGACAAATACGACTTTATTGTATGAAGGATCAAAGGTCGACTATGTATGAATTATGTTATCACACTGTAAGCACCCTGCAAGAAGTCACCTGACCGACTTGACTAAGCCCCTCCCACATGTTTACCTGTGAGTGTTTGATCATTGCTCCTCTGGTTTGGATGTGTCCTCCAAAGTGCCTTAATGCGCCACTAGAGGCAGCCTGCTCGCAGCTAGCCACATGCTAACGTGTTGTTTTCTACTTCCTGTTTGGGCTGTGTCACGTGTTGCATGTTGCCCATTAAAGCAGCTCACTCACTCCCAACATGTCCAAATAAAGACATTTGATTGTCACGTGACCCGCTTTGCGCTGCCTTTACAGAGAGAGAGTTCAACAACAGGTCGCCCGAGGTCGGCATGCTAACAGGAAGTGCTCAAATCTGCAATAACACAAAGCTCAGGGATTTAAATGACCCTTAAGTGCCGTTACAGTTTTTACGGTGTTAACGTTTCAAGGGTTTTATGTTATTAAAGTGTTATTAATCATAATTAGACCTCCAACTATGTCAGTATCTTCCCAAATGTGTTCCCAATCGTTTGTGCTGCAAAATTGTTACATGTAACTCTTAGAGTTTTTAAGTTATTAACGAATTATGATTAATAACCGGTTTCAAAAAATGTTAACTATAATAGACCAAAAATGTTTGTCGCACAAACAAATGGGACAAGTTTGGGAGCAGTTTGACAAAATTGGGTGTCTAGTTATGACTAATAACATGTTAATTACATGTTCATAACAAAACTATTAAACGTAAATAACTAAACTGGGTGTCTAGTTATAACATTAACTTAACTAATAGTTTGATCAAAATGTTTTGCAGCACAAACGAATGGGACAAGTTTGGGGAGATTTTGCCAAAATTTGGTTTCTAGTTATGACTAATACATAAATTACATGTTAATAACAAAACTTTAAAACGTTAATAACCTAAACTAATAGAGAAACAAATGTTTGCAGCACAAATGTAGCACAAGCAAATGGGACCAGTTTGGGGAGATTTTGGCATAATTGGGTGTCTAGTTAGGATTAATAACATGTTAATTACACGTTATTAAAAGCTATACAATGTTAATAACAAACTATAATATCTCAAAAATGTTTGCAGCGCAAATCGGAGACTTTGGTAGAGATTTTTACATATTTTTGTGTCTAGTTATGAGTAGTAACACGTGAATTACACGTTAACATAAAACTATAAACCTCTAATAACTTAAAAACTATAATAGTTCGACCAGAGATGTTTGCAACACAAATGTAGCACAAGCGAAAGGGACAAGTTTGGGGAGATTTTGACATCATTGAGTGTCTAGTTATGATTAATAACACGTTAATTACATAAAACTACAAAATGTTAACTTAAAAACTATAATAGATCAAAAAAATTTGCAGCACAAACGAATGGGACACGTTTGGGGGGATTTTGGCAAAACTGGAAGTCTAGTTAAGATTAATTACACGTTAATAACATAAAACCATACAACGTTAACTTAAAAACTAATAGTTAGATCAAAAATGTTTGCTACATAAAGGAATGGGACAAGTTTGGGACGATTTTGACAAAATTTGGTTTCTAGTTATGACTAATATGTTAATTATATGATAATAACAAAACTATTAAACGTTAACTTAAACTAATAGAGAAACAAATGTTTGTAGCACAAGCAAATGGGATTGGTTTGGGGAGATTTTGAAATAATTGGGTATCTAGTTATGATTAATTACATGTTAATAAACTAAAATAGATCAAAAATGTTTGCAGCACAAATGAAGTACAAGCAAATGGGAGACGTTGGTGGAGATTTTTACATATTTTTGTGTCTAGTTATGATTAATAACACTTTAATAACAAACTATAAAACAATAACTTAAAAACTGTAATAGTTTGGCCAAAGATGTTTGCAACACAAATGTAGCACAAGCGAATGGAACAAGTTTGGGGAGATTTTGACATAATTGGGTGTCTAGCTATGGTTAATAACACGGTAATTACACGTTAATAACTTAAAAACTATAATAGTTCGACCAAAGATGTTTGCAACACAAATGTAGCACAAGCGAATGGGACAAGTTTGGGGAGATTTTGACATCATCGGGTGTCTAGTTATGATTAATAACAGGTTAATTAAAAGTTATTAACAAACTATACAACATTAATAACAAAATATAATAGATCAAAAATGTTTGCAGCACAAATGAAAAACAAGCGAATGGGAGATTTCGACATAAGTAGGTGTCTCGTTATGATTAATAATTATATGTTAATGACAAACTACAAAACGTTAGTAACTTAAACTAATAGATATTAATAAATGTTTGCAGCACAAGCGAATGGGACAAGGTTGAGGAGATTTTGACATAATTGGGCGTCTAGTTGTGTTAATAAAATGTTACTTACACGTTAATAACAAAAATTAATTCAATAAAACTATAAAACATTTAACTTAAAAACTATATTAGTTTGACCAAAGATGTTTGTAGCACAAGCACATGGGTTACGTTTGGGTAGATTTAGACAAAATTGGGTGTCTAGTTATGAATAATAACACATTAAATACACGTTATTAGCAAACTGTACAACTTTAATAACAAACTGTAATAGATCAAAAATGTTTGCAGCACAAATGAAATACAAGCGAATGGAACAAGTTTGGGGAGATTTTGACATAAGCAGGTGTCTCGTTATGATTAATAACTATACGTTAATGGCAGTAACTTAAACTAATAGATATTAATAAATATTTGCAGCACAAGCGAATGGGACAAGGTTGAGGAGATTTTGACATAATTGGGTGTCTAGTGGTGTTAATAACACGTTAATTACATGTTAATAACAAAAAAAACTATACGTTAATAACACACATTATTTGGACCAAAATGTTTGCAGCACAAATGAAGTACAAGCGAATGGGGAGACGTTGTGGGAGATTTTTACATATTTTTTGTGTCTAGCTATGATTATTAACACGTTAATAACGTAAAACGACACAACGTTAATAACAAACTATAATAAATCAAAAATGTTTGCAGCACAAATGTAGTACAAGCGAATGGGACAAGTTTGGAGAGATTTTGACATAATTGGGTGTCTAGCTATGATTAATAACAGTAATTACACGTTAACATAAAACGTTAATAACTTCAAAACTATAATAGTTACACCAAAGATGTTTGCAGCGCAAATGCAGCACAGGCAAATAGGACAAGTTTGGGTAGATTTTGACATAATTGGGTGTTTAGTTATGAATAATAACACGATAATAACACAAAAAAATGACACGTTAATAACTTAACAATTATAATAGTCCGACCAAAAATGTGTGCAACACAAACCAGCACAAGCGAATGGAACTATCTGTGGAGATTTTGGCAAGATGGGAGGGGGAAGGGGATCTAGTTAGGATTACTAACATGTCAACATAAAAAACATAAAACGTTAACTTAAAATCGACAATAGTTTGGTTATGAATGATAACACATTAATTACATAAAAACTATAATAGACCAAAAATTGTGGCACAAACGAACAGGACAAGTTTGAGGAGATTTGGACAAGGTGTGGGGGGCGGGGCAACGTCACAGGTAATTCAATGAGTCATATTATGTTGAAACTACATTTAAAAAACACATGTGATACTCTTGTACGCCACAAGAGGGAAGTATTGCTCAGTGACATCTCTTTCAACACACATATACACACACACACTGATCGTCTGAGCTTTGCAATTACTTTAAAAAAAAAAAAAGTTAGCTCAAGTTGCTAATGAAGCAGTTTTGTTGGAACCGTCAGGCTGAGCCACAAATGTAGAAAAGGTTCAGCACAAAGTTTCTTTGAGAATCACATGCGGAAAAAACTAACGGTACCGTTTTTATATTTTTCATTGATATATATTTTTTTTTACAGGAAAAAACTGAGGCATGTCATTTTTTGTGGGATTAGCGACAACTTTTTCACGTTACATTAATAATAATAATAATAATAATAGATTTTATTTGTAAAAAGCACTTTATGTTGAGCAAACAACCTCAAAGTGCCACAGTGTTTAAAAAAGAATAAGAAAATATAATAATAATAAAAGATAATAAAAATAAATAAAATATAAAACTAGAAACAGCCCAACAGCTAGAACCAGCATGTATTTTTTAAAAAGATGGGTTTTTAAGCCTTTTTTAAAAGCATCCACAGTCTGAGGTGCCCTCAGGTGGTCAGGGCGAGCGTTCCACAGACTGGGAGCAGAAAGCCCGATCTCCCATAGTTCGTAGCTTTGTCCTTGGAGGTTGGAGGAGGTTAGCCTGTTTGGAGCGGAGGTGTCGTGTGGAGGATTTGGAGGTGAGCAGTTCTTTAAGGTAGACGGGGGCATTTCCATTGAGGCACTGGTAAGTTAGTAAGGAGATTTTGAATTCAATCCTGAGTGGAACAGGAAGCCAGTGAAGGGATTCGAGAGTTTGTGTGATGTGGTCATATTTCCGTGCACTCATCAGGATCCTAGCAGCACGATTTTGTATGTACTGCAGCTTCTGAATTACTCTACACCTGTTTGCTCTTTTATTCCACTTTTTCCTGTTTTTTTTTTCTGTTTTAGTAATGGAATTTTGAGAAGGTAACCCGGGTTGTTAAAAAAAAATTAGATGCCCGCCGAACATGGCCCCCAGCTAAGACCACACTTTGGACACAGCTGTGGCTTCATGTATTAAGAGTTGCCTCCTAAAAATGGGCGCATGTTCAAATACAGAAAACACTGAACGCAAGACAAAATGTATAAAAGTCTGAACGCATTTCTTTGTCACATCATGAGCAACCTGGAAATGATCGCACATGTCTTGCCATGCCCCCTTATGAATATGCAAATCACATCGAAATTTGCCACGTGCCTGAGATCTGCCAAGTCACAAATCGGTAGGAGGTGCTTGTTTCTGGTGTTTCCAGCGAACCTCAAGAGCAGTGAGATCCGAAAACTGAACGCAGGCTAGAATTAAAGATAGGGGAAGAAGGTGAAGAAGAAACAGATGGAGGAGGACCTGAACTAAATTAGTGCCGCACGTCGTTTGAAAAGATGATCGCTGCAATGATACGTAAAACTTGAAGAGGTGGATCACTCTGATTACCGCCAATATAAATATCATTACAACAAAATGTGTTCATGCAGCAGCCTTCTCACTGCCAGATTGGAGTTTCACGTAAAAAAAATCATGCAATATTTGGTTTGCGATCTTTAACATTTTAACATAGGAGAGACTTGACTACTCAATTTATTATTACAACACAGGAGAGCTGCTTGCCGTAGTCGGAATATTCCTCCGCTGTAGTGTTGGCAACAACTTTCTTTAGTAACGATTCATCTAAGTCAGTGGTTCTTAACCTTGTTGGAGGTACCGAACCCCACCAGTTTCATATGCGTCTTCACCGAACCCTTCTTTAGTGAACTTTTTCTTTTTTTTTTTTTTTAATTCAAGACAAAGTTATGTTTTTTTAATGGTGCACTAAATGAACCGTGCATGAACATCACCTTGTTCAAAGAACAACACAAACACAGTGCATGAACTCACAACAAATTACACACCTGCAAATCAGATGGAAAATTAGAGGGAAAATTGTTTGGGGGTATCCATAATACGCCGATAGGGAGAAGTTTTTATTTACACGATGAGTTGGGTGTGTCTTGACCTCAGCGGCGCAGGCTCCGCCGAACCCCTGAGGCCGACTCACCGAACCCCTAGGGTTCGATCGAACCCAGGTTAAGAACCACTGATCTAAGTAATTACTGTTCCCAGCGTTGCATCGCCATTACCAAGAATGCGAAGTGGCTCGGGTTTTGGTGACGACGCCGGGGTAAACGTTGTAAAACCTGCTCAGTGGTTAGAGTGTCCTCCCTGAGATCCGTAGGTCGTGAGTTCAAACCCCGACCCAGTCATACCAAAAAGACTATAAAAATGGGACCCATCACCTCCTTGCTTGGCACTCACCATCAAGGGTTGGAATTGGGGGTTAAATCACCAAAATGATTCCCGAGCGCGGCTACCGCTGCTGCTCACTGCTCCCCTCATCTCTCAGGAGGTGGAACAAGGGGATGGGTCAAATGCAGAGGGTAATTTCACCACACCTAGTGTGTGTGTGACTATCAGTGGTACTTTAACTTTAAATGCGCCAATGACGATTGGCTGGTTGGGCGGGTCATCGCCTGCTCAAGGTGTTTCACTGCAAGGCCCCCCCCAGCCCCACACCCCGACTGACGCGCGATAATTGCGGCGAATTTCAAAGGTAGGGTTCTCATACTGCAAGTACCGGCGCTACTTTTCGCTGACTGAAATGAAAGGCAAGATAACATCCACGCCATGTCCGGGGGAAAAAGGTGTTTTTTTTGGTACCGTATCGGGTTTTGTACTTTCAATATTTAATGTTACTTTACAGAATATTTATTTGTTGTACATTTTTCTTTCCATGCAAATCATACGGCACAAAAAAATAGCTTTGCTGAGTAAAACTTGTTACTCGTGCAATGAGGTAGCTTGAGTTACTAACTCAATTACTTTTTGGGAGAAGTCATTTGTAACTATGAAGCATTGGATGCATTGGCGAAAAAGTGCATTTTGTGTCCTCGTCTTGAAATTGTCCAAATTGGATGAACCACTTGTGTGTGTGTTGCCCAAGTATCCACAGCCTGGTACGTACCTCGGTTTAGAAGTCACGGTTCGGTTCATTTTCGGTACAGTAAGAAAACAACAAAATATAAAATGTTTTGGTTATTTATTTACCAAATTTGTAAACAATGTCTTTATCCTTTTAACGTTGGGAACACTATAAGAATTCTGCCCAAATATAGAAATAGCTCTGTGTGTGTTCCAATTCAATTATTTAGTGTCTCTGGATCTTGTTTAAATCTCAGCTCAGATAATACAGTTCTTGGAGAAAGGTTTTGGAGAGTAAAGCAGTACAGTCCATGTGCTGCGGTTAAGGGTGAAAATGTGTAGAGGGTTGGCTCGAGAGCCTCCTACCAGCCCAGATAGAACAGGTGGTGGGGTTCCTGGCTGGAATCTCCCAAGAACGATCCTTGGACTAGATGCTTTTTTTCCTAAGCTGGCCATCATAAAGAGAAGCCTGGCCTTTGTAAGAACCAGGACCATCCTTATAAATCAATGTGTACACAAATCAAATATCTTCATTAAATAACACTAATTGCATTATAAAGTATTCAGAACAGGTTCTAGTTTTTTCCTCGATATTGTACAATGTCAGAATCACAATATGCAATAAAGTGCTAAAATAACCATTAGCAGCATAAATATGACCTATACAATTCGGTCAGTGCACTAAACGTGCTTATTATCAAACACATTCAATACCCAATAGTTATCATTGGTTCAAGTCACAGACCTTTTATATGGACCATTGAGAAATATGCCACAAAGACTGTTGTAATGAAACAATGGAAGAAAGACTTATATATTTTCATAAACATGGACTCACCAACTCCGCTTCTACAGTCACACACAGCTTAATGACAAAAAATCCGGCACTGGTAGACGGCTCTATAAAGTTAACAAATAGGCATTTAGTTTAGAATCCCGTCAGCACAATATTTCGGGTGAAAACGAGAATAAAAACCTACTTCGAGCAGAAATACAATCTGCCTCCCATCACATCCTGTCTACTGGCCACTTCCTGCTACCGGCTTATTGGACCGCGGCGGTCATGTGACTAGGGAGAGCTGCGTGCTCTCCCTAGTCACGTGACAAAGAGTAATAGATAGCAAGAGCCTAATAGTCTCCGCAAAAGTATGTATTTCACACCTGCGTTACACCAGCATGCCGTGTGTTGTGCCTCGGTGTGCATTGTTTACACAACGTGCGGTACGCTACTTATATCCGTCCGTGCAGTGCGCTACTTAATATGTTCGAGTGGAAACTCGTTTGGTACACCTCCGAACCGAACCGAACCCCCGTACCGAAACGGTTCAATACAAATACACGTACCGTTACACCCTTAATATATATATATTTAAAAAATATCTCCTTCTCACCCCGGTGGGGTGGTATCTGTGTTATCCTCAAGCTCGGGTCCTTTACCAGAGGCCTGGGAGTTTGAGGGTTCTGCGCAGTAACTTGGCTGTTCCTAGGACTGCGCTCTTCTGAACTGAGGCTTCAGATGTTGTTCCTGGGATCTGTTGGAGCCACTCCCAGTTTGGGGGTTACTGTTCTGAGCGCCCCCACTACCACGGGGACCACGCGAGCCTTGACCTTCCACATCCGTTCCAGCTGCTCTTTCAACCCTTGGTACTTCTCAAATTTCTCGTGTTCCTTCTTCCTGATGTTGGCGTCAGCTGGGATTGCCACATCTATCACTACCACCCTTTTTTGCTCTTTGTCCACCGCCACTATGTCTGGTTGGTTAGCCAGAAGCTGAAGTCCCACAGAACCTTGGCCCGGTTGTTCTCAGCTACCTTCTGTGGTATGGCCTATTGGGATTTGGGTACTTCTATTCCATACTGGTTGCAGATGTTCCTGTATGGCAAGATGGCGGCGCATGGCTATGCTGCGGCTATGCTAACGCTCTTGGGAGTGTAGAGCGATTTGGCAAAAAACACCCGTCATTTCTGTCAATTTCATGGCTGGCTCAAAGCGTGAACACTCTTTGATCACATACGACCGACAGACAATTCTGGATGTGGATGGATCGGGTCGTTATAGACTGAAAGATGCATGTACGGTGGACCTCCTCGCTAGCATGGGAATACTTCGCGGGCTACATCGAGCGGCCTTTGTAGCAGCGGAGTCAAGTGCTAGCGGTGACCGCCAATGGAGACGACGTAAGCGGTGCGAGCGGAAGCAGAAGCGGGGATGTCGAGCGAGGCTAACAACAAAGAGAAAAGCTAACCAAAGAAGCGTGGAGTCTCCGGGTAAGAAGCCATTTAAACTAGAACTAGCCACCGTCAGGCTGGATCATCCCTGCACACATAGCAATTCTCTTAGAATAAAACACAACTCACATAATGTTTTTTCTTTTGTGACCGTGTCAGAGGCAGACATACATTGTACTGAGGTAGCTAACTATGATGCGGTCAGTTTATCGCAACATCAAGCAAACAATCTGAATATCCCCGTCGTATCAATTCCTAGATATGGTCGAAACTATTTAAAGTGCACTACGCATAATAAATGCAACATTATTAATATTGCTACTTCGGATAATTTCAACAAACAATCCTCAAAACAGCCCACTACATATAATATGGGCTTTTTAAACATAAGATCATTATCTTCCAAAACTTTATTAGTTAATGAAGTCATTAGAGACAACAAACTTGACGTCGTTGGTCTCGCCGAGACCTGGCTCAAACCAGACGATTTTTTTGCGCTAAATGAGGCATCTCCTCCTAACTATACCAATACACATGTTGCCCGACCTCTTAAAAGGGGAGGGGGTGTCGCACTAATATACAATGAAAACTATAATCTTACACCTAACCTAAATAATAAATATAACTCGTTTGAGGTGCTCACTTTGAGGTTTGTCACACCGCTGCCTCTCCACCTGGCTGTTATCTAACGCCCCCCTGGGCCCTATTCGGACTTAATCAGTGAATTCTCAGAGTTTGTTGCTGATCTAGTGACGCACGCCGACAATATAATCATAATGGGGGACTTTAATATCCATATGAATACCCCATCGGACCCTCCATGCGTGGCGCTCCAGACTATAATTGATAGCTGTGGTCTTACACAAATAATAAATGAACCCACGCATCGCAACGGTAATACGATAGATCTAGTGCTTGTCAGGGGTGTCACCACCTCTAAAGTTACGATACTCCCGTACACTAAAGTAATGTCCGATCATTACCTTATAAAATTCGAAGTTCTGACTCATTGTCAACAAACTAATAATAATAATAATAACTACTATAGCAGCCGCAACATTAATGCTGCCACAACGACGACTCTTACTGACCTACTGCCTTCGGTAATGGCACCATTCCCAAATTATGTGGGCTCTATTGATAACCTCACTAACAACTTTAATGACGCCCTGCGCGACACCATTGATAGTGTAGCACCGCTAAAGCTAAAAATGGCCCCTAAAAGGCGTACCCCATGGTTTACAGAAGAAACTAAAGCCCAGAAATTATCATGTAGAAAGCTGGAACGCAAATGGCGTGCGACTAAACTTGAGGTTTTCCATCAAGCATGGTGTGATAGTTTAATAACTTATAAACGCATGCTTACCTCAGCTAAAGCTAAATATTACTCAAATCTCATCCACCTCAACAAAAATGATCCTAAATTTCTGTTTAGTACAGTAGCATCGCTAACCCAACAAGGGACTCCTCCCAGTAGCTCCACCCACTCAGCAGATGACTTTATGAATTTCTTTAATAAGAAAATTGAAGTCATTAGAAAAGAGATTAAAGACAATGCATCTCAGCTACAACTGGGTTCTATTAACACAAATACGACTGTATATACGACGGACACTGCCCTCCAATATAGTTTCTCTCTCTTTGATGAAATAACATTGGAGGAATTGTCAAAATGTGTAAATGGGACAAAACAAACAACATGTTTACTTGACCCAATTCCTGGGAAACTTATCAAGGAGCTTTTTGTATTATTAGGTCCATCAGTGTTAAATATTATAAACTTATCACTTTCCTCTGGCACTGTTCCCCTAGCATTCAAAAAAGCGGTTATTCATCCTCTACTCAAAAGACCTAACCTCGATCCTGATCTCCTGGTAAACTACCGGCCGGTGTCCCACCTTCCTTTTATCTCGAAAATCCTCGAAAAAATTGTAGCACAGCAGCTAAATGAACACTTAGCGTCTAACAATCTCTGTGAACCTTTTCAATCCGGTTTCAGGGCAAATCACTCTACGGAGACAGCCCTCGCAAAAATGACTAATGATCTATTGCTAACGATGGATTCTGATGCTTCATCTATGTTGCTGCTTCTTGATCTTAGCGCCGCTTTCGATACTGTTGATCATAATATTTTATTAGAGCGTATCAAAACGTGTATTGGGATGACAGACTTAGCCTTGTCTTGGTTTAACTCTTATCTTACTGACAGGATGCAGTGTGTCTCCCATAACAATGTGACCTCGGACTATGTTAAGGTAACGTGCGGAGTTCCCCAGGGTTCGGTTCTTGGCCCTGCACTCTTTAGTATTTACATGCTGCCGCTAGGTGACATCATACGCAAATACGGTGTTAGCTTTCACTGTTATGCTGATGACACCCAACTCTACATGCCCCTAAAGCTGACCAACACGCCGGATTGTAGTCAGCTGGAGGCGTGTCTTAATGAAATTAAACAATGGATGTCCGCTAACTTTTTGCAACTCAATGCTAAGAAAACGGAAATGCTGATTATCGGTCCTGCTCAACACCGGCATCTATTTAATAATACCACCTTAACATTTGACAACCAAACAATTAAACAAGGCGACTCGGTAAAGAATCTGGGTATTATCTTCGACCCAACTCTCTCGTTTGAGTCACACATTAAGAGTTTTACTAAAACGGCCTTCTTTCATCTCCGTAATATCGCTAAAATTCGTTCCATTTTGTCCACAAGCGATGCTGAGATCATTATCCATGCGTTCGTTACATCTCGTCTCGATTACTGTAACGTTTTGTTTTCGGGCCTCCCTATGTCTAGCATTAAAAGATTACAGTTGGTACAAAATGCGGCTGCTAGACTTTTGACAAAAACAAGAAAGTTTGATCATATTACGCCTATACTGGCTCACCTGCACTGGCTTCCTGTGCACCTAAGATGCGACTTTAAGGTTTTACTACTTACGTATAAAATACTACACGGTCAAGCTCCTGCCTATCTTGCCGATTGTATTGTACCATATGTCCCGGCAAGAAATCTGCGTTCAAAGAACTCCGGCTTATTAGTGATTCCCAGAGCCCAAAAAAAGTCTGCGGGCTATAGAGCGTTTTCTATTCGGGCTCCAATACTATGGAATGCCCTCCCGGTAAAAGTTACAGATGCTACCTCAGTAGAAGCATTTAAGTCTCATCTTAAAACTCATTTGTATACTCTAGCCTTTAAATAGACTCCCTATACCAACCGAGCGGTATAGCTCGGTTGGTAGAGTGGCCGTGCCATCAACCTGAGGGTTGCAGGTTCGATCCCCGCTTCCGCCATCCTAGTCACTGCCGTTGTGTCCTTGGGCAAGACACTTTACCCACCTGCTCCCAGTGCCACCCACACTGGTTTAAATGTAACTTAGATATTGGGTTTTCACTATGTAAAGCGCTTTGAGTCACTAGAGAAAAGCGCTATATAAATATAATTCACTTCACTTCACTTCACTTTTTAGACCAGTTGATCTGCCGTTTCTTTTCTTTTCTTTTCTACTCTGCTCCCAACCCGGGGTGGACCGCTAGCCTGTCCATCAGATGGGGACATCTCTACGCTGCTGACCCGTCTCCACTCGGGATGGTTCCTGCTGGCCCCACTATGGACTGGACTTTCGCTGATGTGTTGGACTTTCACAATATTATGTCAGACCCACTCGACATCCATTGCTTTCGGTCTCCCCTAGAGGGGGTGGGGGGGGTTACCCACATATGCGGTCCTCTCCAAGGTTTCTCATAGTCATTCACATTGACGTCCCACTGGGGTGAGTTTTCCTTGCCTGTATGTGGGCTCTGTACCGAGGATGTCGTTGTGGCTTGTACAGCCCTTTGAGACACTTGTGATTTAGGGCTATATAAATAAACATTGATTGATTGATTGATTGATATTCTATCCCAGCCACTTTTAAGCTTAATGCATGAGGCCGTAGGACTAGCAGGGAGGGGAGCTAACATGCTAAGGCGCTGTTTGAGGATCAATCAGATAATTTTGTACGGGAGACCAGCTTGACCCATTTGAAGGTTGCTAAAGTAGAAACGCTAAAGTAGCATTACAATACCATCAAAGATTTTTAATACGACATTATAAAGTAGCAGTACAAAAACATTTAAATAGCATTAAAGTAACATAACAATAATGTTAAACGGTTTTAATATAACAAAGTAGCATTACAATAGCATTAAAGTAACATTAATTGTTTTTAATGTGACATTACAATAACATTAAATATTTTTAATATAACAAAGTAGCATTATAATAACATTTAAATAGCATTACAAAAACATTAAAGTAGCATTAAACATTTTTAATATGACATTAAAGTAGCAGTACAATAACATTTAAATAGCATAAAGTAGCATTAGATAACATTAAACATTTTAATATAACATTAAAGTAGCATTACAATAACATCAAACATTTTTAATATGACATTAAAGTAGCATTACAATAACATTTTTAATATAACAAAGTAGTAAACAGTAACATTTGAATAGCATAAACTAGCATTACAATAACATTAAAACATTTTTAATATCACAAAGTAGGAGTACAATAACATTTAAATAGCATTAAAGTAGCATTACAATAACTAAATAGCATTAAAGTAGCATTACAATAACATTTAAATAGCATTAAAGTATTGATTGATTGAGACTTTTATTAGTAGGTTGCACAGTGAAGTACATATTCCGTACAATTGACCACTAAATGGTAACACCCGAATAAGTTTTTCAACTTGTTTAAGTCGGGGTCCACTTAAATTGATTCATGATACAGATATATACTATCATATATACTATCATCATAATACAGTCATCACACAAGATAATCACATTGAATTATTTACATTATTTACAATCAGGGGTGTGTGGGGGGGTAGGATATGGACATCAAGTAGTGGACATAGAGAGAGAGAGAGAGAGAGAGAGAGAGAGAGAGAGAGAGAGAGAGAGAGAGAGAGAGAGAGAGAGAGAGAGAGAGAGATCAGAAGGCATAAAAAAAAGTATCTGCATTTGATTGTTTACATTTGATTATTAGCAATCCGGGGAGGTTGTTAGTTTAGGGTTGTAGCTGCCTGGAGGTGAACTTTTATTGCGGTTTTGAAGGAAGATAGAGATGCCCTTTCTTTTATACCTGTTGGGAGCGCATAGAAAGAGAATGAGTTAAGACCTTTGTTAGTTCGGAATCAGGGTTTAACATGGTTAGTGGAGCTCCCTCTGGTGTTGTGGTTATGGCGGTCATTTACGTTAAGGAAGTAGTTTGACATGTACTTCGGTATCAGGGAGGTGTAGCGGATTTTATAGACTAGGCTCAGTGCAAGTTGTTTAACTCTGTCCTCCACCTTGAGCCAGCCCACTTTAGAGAAGTGGGTAGGAGTGAGGTAGGATCTGGGGTGGAGGTCTACTTCTTCTTCTTCTTTCGTGTATCGTCTTCATATGTCCATCTTCGTGTCGTGTAGCCACTCCCTCGTCTCAGGTCCCACTTGGAAGAGGCCCTCCTCTGAAGGTGGTCTATGCCGGGGACAGGTGGTGATGATGTGGTCGGCAGTCTGCTCAGGCTCCCCGCACTCAGACGCTGCACTGTCTGTTAGGCCCCACTTCTTCATGGACGCTTTGAAGCAACCAACCCCTGTGCGAAGGCGGTTCAGGAGGGTCCATTGCCGGCGAGGTAGATCTTCTCCCTCTACGCCACCTCCAGGATCCTGGATGTAATGGTGTAGGCGTGTCTGTCCTGCTGACTCCCACTCCTGCTTCCATTCCGCTGCCAGCCAGGCTTTGGTTGTCAGATCCTCCGGGATGGAAATAAGCATCTCTTGTGCGGCCTGATTGTATGGGTGGCGGGACTTGAGTCTGCTTGGAGGTGTTGCCATGCTGGTGGTTTCATGGAGGAGGTGCCAGCTGTGTTCCTGGGCTTTCCTTGCGTGGAGGTCTAGAAGTAACCTGACTAGCTTGTTCTGAGATGTTTAGATTTGAGGGTTTTGGAGGTGCTAGGGTACCAGGAGGTGCATGCGTAATCGAAAAAGGGTTGAACGAGAGTTCTCGCCAGAATCCTCAAGGTGCTTTTGTTGACCAGAGAGGAAATTCTGTAGAGAAATCTCATTCGTTGGTTAACCTTTTTGATTACCTTGGTTGCCATTTTATCACAGGAAAGGTTAGCCTCTAGAATGGAACCTAGGTAGGTGACCTCATCTTTCCTGGTGATAACAATGTCACCTACTTTTATGGTGAAGTCATTGACTTTCTTAAGGTTGATGTGGGACCCAAACAGGATGGATTCTGTTTTACCCAAGTGTATGGATAGCTTGTTGTCAGCGAGCCAGGTGCAAGTTCTACAGAGCTCAGCACTGAGGATTTTCTCCACCTGTGACTTGTCCTTGCCGGATACCAGCAAGGCAGAGTCATCCGCAAACAAAAACAATTCACAGTCGCATGCCGATGACATGTCGTTTATGTATATTAGGAACAGTAAAGGTCCCAATATACTGCCTTGGGGGACTCCACAGCTCACCGAGAGGGGGGGGGACACGGTGCCGTTCACCTCTACCACCTGCTCCCTCCCCTCCAAGTAAGATTGCATCCAGCTCCATGAGGTTTTGTTAAATCCGATTGCTCTGAGCTTATCCAACAGTATAGCGTGGTTAACGGTGTCAAAGGCCTTCTGAAGGTCCAGCATGACAATAACATTTAAATAGCATTAGAATGACATTACAATAACATTAAACATTTTAATATAATAAAGTAGGAGTACAATAACATTTAAATAGCATTAAACTAGCATTACAATAACAATAAACATTTTTAATATAACATTAAAGGAGCATAACAATAACATTTAAATAGCATTACAATAACATTTAGATAGCAGTAAAGTAGCATTACAAAAACAAAAATTTTTAACATTACATTACAAAGTAGCATTACAATAACATTTAAATAGCATTATAATAACATTTAATTAGCAGTTAAGTAGCATTACAATAACAGTCATATAGTATCATTTAAGTAGCATCATCTAAGTAGCTTTAAAGTAACATTTAAGTAGCATTGAAATAGCTTTAACGTTACATTTAAAAATAATAGTAAAATAACAATAAAAAATAGCTGCTAAAGCAAATCTTATGGTGTCAACCACACACACACACACACACACATACTGTATAAACTGTATACGTCTTGTGTGTGTGTGCGTGCGCGCATGTTTGTGATAAATGACTGCGGGATGCTCAAGCACCAAATGGGAAAAATATCACATTATAGTTTTCATTGAGTCGGTTGCCATGGATACAGCTGAATTATCATTATGCTGATGGTACATGAATGACATCTCAGAGAGGCGGAGCTACAGACCTTTAACGTGTGTGTGTGTGTGTGTGTGTGTGTCACTCACACTGTTACTGTTGATGTTTCTTTTGTTTTACTGACGTGATTAGCTCGCAGGGAAGAATATCAATAGTTTATTTTAAACGTGTATGTTAGCATTAGCATGTGTTAGCATGAAGCAGGAAGTAGCTTCGAGGGTGTGTGTTCATGCAACCAACTCACTTTGTGCTAATGATGTGTTCCTGCTAATTGGAACGCGCACACACACACACGCACGCACACACACCCAGGCCGGTATGCAAATTAGCAGCAAGTGTATTCTGTTTTGTCTTTGAAATGTTTGTTTTTAATAGGAAGCAGTCATCTTCATCGTCATCGTCATCATCAAGGTCCAGTCAGGTAGTCACATGACCACGTATGACTTCATCATATTTAGTTGTCTGGTTAGCAGAATTACAGCAAGCTTATTCCCGTGGGGAATTTGTTTGGTGCAGATCCAGGTAAAGGTGCAGAGTGTGTCAAATGTCAAATGATGTCATAGACGACAAGAAAAGGAGTGTGAGCTTGTTCAGGTTGGTCACACTGCAAATACAGTCGAGGAGACCTGTTGCCATGACAACCGCATCACACACACACACACAGTGATTAAAGTGTGTGTGTGTGAGTAGCAGATATTAAGGAGGAAAAACTTCAAAGTGCTGCGGAGTCTTGAAAAAAACGTTTCTCATATACAGCCTGAACAATGCAACATTTCTCTTCCTCATGGACCTCATTGATTATCTTCATATATTATCCTCATTGTCCTTATAGATTATCATCATGGTCCTCATTAATTATCATCATATATTATCCTCATCCTCATAAATTATCATCATGGTCCTCATTAATTATCATCATATATTATCCTCATCCTCATAAATTATCATCATGGTCCTCATTAATTATCATTAGACAAACTTTATTTTTTTATCCACAATGGAAATTGTTCCATTGTTAACATTGTATATTATCCTCATTGTCCTCATAGATTATCATCATATATTATCCTCATTGTTCTCATAGATTATCATCATATATTATCCCCATTGTCCTCATAAATTATCATCATGGTCCTTATTATCATATATTATCCTCATTGTCCTCATATATTATCATATATTATACTCATTGTCCTCATAGATTATCATCATATATTATCCTCATTGTCTTCATAGATTACCATCATGGTCTTCATTGATTATCATTATATATTATCCTCATATGTTATCATCATAAATTATCCTCATTGTCCTCCTAAATTCTCATCATGGTTCTCATTAACTTTCATATTATATTATCCTCATTGTCCTCATAGATTATCATAATAGGTATTAATTATCATAAATTATCCTCATTGTTCTCATAGTTTATTATGGTTCTCATTATCATCAAATTATCCTCATTGTTCTCATAGATTATTATCATGGTTCTCATTCATTCTCATAAATTGTCATCATTGTACTCATAGATGATTATCATGGTCCTCATTGATTATCATCATATATTATCCTCATTGATTTTTTTCCCCATAGTCCTAATTTATTAGCCTCATGGTCCTAATTTATTATCATTATACATTATCCTCATGGTCCTCATTGATGATTATTCTCATGGTCATACATTATCCATATGGACCTCATTGATTATCATCATATGTTATCCTCATTGTCCTCATATAATCATCATAGCCCTCATTGATTATCATCATATATTATCCTCATTGTCCTCATATAATCATCATAGCCCTCATTGATTGTCATCATATATTATCCTCTTTGTACTCATAGATTATCATCATGGTCCTCATGAACTTTCATCTTATATTATCCTCATTGTCCTCATAGATTATCATAATAGGTATTAATTATCATCATAAATTATTCTCATTGTTCATCACATAGTATCCTTATTTTCCTCATACACTATCCACATCGTCCTCATTGTTGATGAGTGTTGTCATGATTCTTATTTATTATCATCATGGTCCTCACAGTGGACCTCATTGACCACCCTCATTTCTCATGTTCCTGGTCCTCCTAGAAGGATCTTATTAATGGTCTTCATTGAAGATGTCCATTAAATATCATTGTGGTCCTCATTGACGGCCCTCATGGATTATCATCATGGTGCTCATGGATTATCCTCATGGACCTCATTGATGGTGCTCATTGATCATTCTAATGGTCCCCATTGATAGCCCTCATCGATTAATGTCATGGTCCTCATAGAGTAACCTCATGGTCCTCATTGATGGCCCTCATTAATTACCTTCATGGTCCTCATTGATAAAGATTATAGATTATCCTCAGGGTGTTCATAGACTATTTTTATGGTCCTCCTAGAGTATCCTCATGGTCCTCATTGATTGCCCTCATATATTATCTTCAGGGCGATCATGGATTCTTCTCATGGTGCTGATAGATTATCCTCAATGATTATTTTCGTGGTCCTCATTGATAGTGCTGATTGATTATTCTAATGTTCCTCATTGATGGCCCTCATTGATTATCTTCATGGTCCTCATAGAGTATCCTCATGGACCTCATTAAGTATCCTCATGGTCCTCATTGATGGCCTTCATTAATTATCTTCATGGTCCTCAGAGTATCCTCATGAACCTCATTGAGTACCCTTATGGTCCTCATTAATGGTGCTCATTGATCATCATGGTTCTCATAAAGCATCCTCATGGTTCTCATTTATAGGCCTCATTAATTATCTTCATGGTCCTCATAGAGTACCCTCATGGACCTCATTGAATATCCTCATGGTCCTCATTGATGGCCCTTATTGATCATCATGGTTCTCATTTATAGGCCTCATTGATAATCTTCGTGGTCCTCAAAGAGTACCCTCATGGACCTTACTGAGTATCCTCATGGTCTTCATTGATGGCCCGTCATTGATTATTTTCATGGTCCTTATAGAGCATCCTCGTGGATCTCATTGAGTATCCTCATTGATGGTGCTCATTGATCATCATGGTTCTCATAAAGTATCCTCATGGTTCTCAGTTATCGGCCTCATTGGTTATCTTTATGGTCCACATAGAATATCCTCATGGACCTCGTTACATTTCCTCATGGTCCTCATTGATGGCCCTCATTATTTTCTTGGTCCTCATAGAGTATCCTCATGTAACTTATTGAGCATCCTCATGGTCCTCATTGATGGTGCTCATTGACCATCATAGTTCTCATAAAGTATCCTTGTGGTTCTCATTTATCGGCCTCATTGGTTATCTTCATGGTCCTAATTGATTATCTTCATGGTCCTCAGAGTATCCTCATGGACCTTATTGAATATCCTCATGGTCCTCATTGATGGTGCTCATTGATCATCATGGTGCTCATAGAGTATCCTCATGGACCTTCTTGAATATATTCATGGTCCTCACTGATGGTGCTCATTGATCATCATGGTTTATCTGCCTCATTGGTTATCTTCATGGTCCTCATTGATTATTTTCATGGTCCTCATTGAGTATCCTCATTGATTATCTTCATGGCCCTCATAGAGTATCCTCATGGTCCTCATTAATGGCCCTCATTGTTTATCTTCATGGTCCTCCTAGAATTTCCTCATGGACCTTATTGAATATCTCATTGATGGTGCTCATTGATCATCATGGTTCTCATAAACTATCCTAATGGTTCTCTTTTACAGGCCTCATTGATTATCTTCATGGTCCTCATTGAGTATCCTCATGGTCCTCATTGATGGTGCTCATTGATCATCATGGTTCTCATTTATCGGCCTCATTGGTTATCTTCATGGTCCTCATTGATTATCTTCATGGTCCTCCAGAGTATCCTCATGGCCCTCATAGATTATCTTCATGGTCCTCATAGAGTATCCTCATGGACCTCACTGAGTATCTTCATGGTCCTCATTGATGGTGCTCATTGATCATCATGGTTGTCATAAAGTATCCTTATGGTTCTCATTTATAGGCCTCATTTGTTATCTTCAAGGTCCTCATTGATTATTTCCATGCTCCTCACTGAGTATCCTCATGGTCCTCATTGATGGCCCTCATTGATTATCTTCATAGTCCTCATAGAGTATCCTCATGGTCCTCATTGATTATTTTCCTGGTCCTTATTGATCATCCTCATGGTCCTCATTGATGGTGCTCATTGATCATCATGGTTCTCTTAAAGTATCCTCATTGTTCTCATTTAGAGGCCTCATTGGTTCTCTTCGTGGTCCTCGAAGAGTGATCTCATGGGCCTTATAGATAGGGCTCATAAATCATCTTCAAGGTCCTCGTCGATGAGGACATTTTCACTGTTGACCTCAGGAATGTTGGCCCTTTCAAAATAAAAGTCATCCGCTGAGAGGAATGCTTTATTTTGTTAACAATGCCTGTTAGGGAAGTTTATTAAAAAAAACCTGTCTAATGTAAGACCGGGACTTAAGTTACCATGGTTACTAAAGTGAGAGAAAGCAATCAGGAGGGGGGACGTTGCCATGGCAACAGGAAGCGCGTGAGACGATGTCCCAGGAGGTCACATGACAATCATCTTGAGAGGTGATTAATCTCCTCCCTCGTCTTCTCGCCGCTTACCGGCTCTTGCGTCAGCGTGGTCAATCATGGCGAGATTGGACCGGGATGACTTTCCTTCCGGAACATTCTTCAAAGGTTCTTCCTCAGCCGTGACGAAACACGCGTCGTCTATGAGCCCCCGAGGCTGCCAGACTTCAGTCTCAGGACGCAGCTTTCCTGACACCAGGGGGCGCCGCCGTCTCCACTTTCTCTTCTGATTGGACGCCAGACATTTCCTTTCAGCCACTTCATTAGGTACACAGGTCTTCAATGCCCTCCTGTTCTTAATGTTTTGACCACCGCGTCATGTACCTCAACTGTCCCGATCGGCATGACGGGGGTCGAGTTTGATTACTACACGTTAATAACAAAAAACATAAAACGTTAACTTAAAATCTACAACAGTTTGATCAAATATTTTTGCGGGACAACTTTGGGGAGATTTTGACAAAGTTAAATAATAACACGTTAATTACATGGTAATTACATTAAAACAAAAACTAAAACGTTGATAACATGAAAATTATAATAGACCAAAGATTTTGCAGCACAAAGTAATGGGACAAATTTGGGGGATTTTGACACAGTTGAAGGGCTGGATATGAATAATAACACGTTAATTACATGGTAATAACATAAAAAACGTAAAACGTTAATATAAAAACTATAGTAGTCAAACCCAAATAAAATTGCAGCATAAACAAATTGGGACAAGTTTGTGGAGGTTTTGACATAATTGGGGATAGGTTATGAACAATAACACGTAATTACGTGTTGATAGCATGAAGAACATAAAACGTTAATAACATAAAAACTATAATGTTAGACCAAAAATGTTGCCGCACAACCCAGCATTAATGTAGCACGTGTTTGGCGAGATTTTGACATAGTTGGGGACTGGTTATGAGTAATAACACGTTAATTACATGGTAATAACATAAACACCATACAACTTTAACAACCTAAAAACAATAATCGTCAAACCAAAACATTTTTGCCGCAAAGACGATTGGGACAAGTTTGTGGAAATTCGGACGTGTTTGGACGATGTCATCGAGACAACCTATTTTACTTTGAAACTTCTGCTCCGAACAGGAAGTGAACCGTTTCAAGCACTTTGACTTCATGAAACTTTTATTGTCATACACCAGCACCTGTCCACCATATTGCAGTCAACAGTCACATGTCATCAACCAGGAAGTACGAGGATTCAAAATTGTCTCAATTGGCGCACTTGCATACTTACACATATGCTGTGTTCCAAGTCGCACACTTGCATACTCACACTTGGTACACTTAGGGCCTGATCTACTAAGATCTAAACTGTGGAATAGCGCATACTACTAATGGGCTGTGTTGCGTGTGATCTACTAATACTGTACAATTGATAACTGGTGCAGACCGCCTTATTTAAATGCTGTTTTTGTGTGTACCATGGAAACACTCATTTACTGCACATTCATGTCATCACGCTCCTACTTGTGGCGTTTAGTTTTCAGACATGTACCTGCAGTGCGTCTACGGCAGAAACCACCGGTATGTTCCAGACGCAAGAAAATGCATATGGCAATAAGTATTTTTCATGTAAAAAAAAAAAAAAAGTCATCAAAAAAACGCCAGCAGACACCAAAACGCTTGAATTCAAATAGTTTTTTAAACATCCTTTTAAGTCGAAGTTGTCAAATTCGGGGGCCCGCTATACACCGTTTAATGTGGCCCACGAAAGCCTTGAAATAATATGCACCTATATAAAACACGTATTGCATGCTTTTGCATATATTTTAAACAGTTGGGTGGATCTCCCGTAAGAGGAAGAGGGGCAGGGTTGCCATTGTGCAATGCGGTCTGCTAAAAATGCAACTGAAGCCGTGGTCGAAGTTGGAACTGCCACAAAAGACACTCTACTGCCATCTGGCGGCCAAAGTGGATAGTGCACGCTCGCGATTCGTCACGTTTCATGTGTCGGGTAAGCCGCGACGAATGCATTTAATACATTTAAAAGATTGTTGTTAGTCAAAATACAAACCTGCTTGAGTTATGATTTCAAAGCACGTTATCCATCAAATTGTACACCGTAAAAATAGTCATAAAACTGGCATCTCAGTTGCCAGAATTTTACCGTAGAATAACCATAGTACCTATAACCCATTTACAGTAATATTCTGTAAAAACTACTGTAAATTGTACTGTAAAATTGCTGTGTTTTTTCCACAAAATCTGAAGATATGTAAAAAAAAATATGTACCAATCGAATGCAATTGTATGATATAATCATTAAGGTAAGTCCTTATACATTTATATTCGTAAATTATTCACAGTTAAAGTGGCCCTGAGCTCAATGTGGTTCTTGGTGAAAACGAGTTTGACACCCCTGCCTTAATTAAGTCATCCAGCAGCTATAAAAGGATATTGCTGAAAAGACAATATGTATATATTTTTTAATTTTATTTCTGAAAAGCATATGTAGGACGGCGCCCCCTTTCTCACAGCTACAGTATTTCTGCTCACTAAACGTACTAAATAAAGACACAAAACAGCGTCCGCAGAACAATTTCATTCTTGATGGATCGCACTGCTCGTGCTAACTGATTATATTTGCATTTTCTCTGATGAGCAGCATATGTTGTGCATATTCATGAAGACCGACTAAAAGGATTGCGCCCCTTATTCTCACTCACTTAAGAGACGCAATCCTCCTCTCACAAGTTTAGTAGATCAGCTTTGCGTTTGCTATCAAGTGTGCACGTTTTTGATACACACAAACCTTTAGTACAGGGGTGTCCAAACTTATTGCCCTGGGGGCCGCATTGGGGCAAAAATATTAGGACGAGGGCCCCATAAAGTAACTATATTTATAAGTGTGTAAATATATATGTATACATATGTGTGTGTGTATATACTGTATGTTTATACATATATGTATGTATATATGTCTATATATACAATATGTTAATATATATATATATGTATGTATGTATATATGTATGTGTGTATTATATTAATGTAATG